>NC_142888.1:78160000-78460000 GCF_051225735.1 Oryctolagus cuniculus | reverse complement strand
CAAAAAGTTCATGGAAAATGCATATTATGAAAAAAATGCATGGATTTATAAAATGTTTTGCTCCAAAATAAACTATGTTTTGATTTCATTTACCACTATTTCAAGTACCCTCTTACACCATAACTTGCAAAGAAAGTTCAGGCAATTTAAATTAATAAATCAATAGGAAGGGGCCTGCGCCATGGCTCACTTGGTTAATCCTCTGCCTTGTGGCACCAGCATTCCATATGGATCGGTGCAGTGCCGGCCATAGCAGCCATTTGGGGAGTGAACCAATGGAGGAAAGACCTTTCTCTCTGTCTCTCTCTCTCACTGTCTATAACTCTACCTGTCAAATAAATTTTTAAAAAGTCAATAGGATAAGCAAAAGGAGCATGTAATGTACACTTTAAATAGGCCACAAATAAGACTCAGTGAAAGAGTAAAAGAATCATTTTGGACAAAGAGTGGAAGAAATAGAAATGGGTAAGGACATATTGTGTGGTTCCATTTCCATGAATTTCTGGCAGGCAAAAATTACCTATTGTGATAGAATTCAGATAGAGCTTGCCTAGGGTTTGCAACTACAAAGGATAAGGAGGATGAAAATATTTTATATCATCCTTGGGATGGCAATTACATAGGTACAAACATATATCAAAACTGACCAAACTGCACATTTAAAATGTGTACATTTTATTATGTATAAATTATACTTCATTGATGAAGATTTCTATAAAAACCAAAGTAGGCAAAGGTACCTTTGGTCCATCTGGGACCCTGTTTTAATCCTGACTGGAAGATGACCCCTTTCTTTTTAAATGAATATGAATCTCTGAATTTCCAAAGAAGTGCAGCCCATTCTTTGACATCCTATTCAGAATTGAGAATTAGCATTTTAATGATGACTTTGCCACATTAAGTTAGGCATTTCTTTGATAGATATTCCACTTTAAATGCCTGCTTTTTCCCAATTATTTCAACAAAGTGAAATAAAGCAGCAAACGTGGCCATTAATTCTTCATTGGGTTCTTATGACTTTTTAAAGCAATATTTTGAAATGAAACTACTGTTTTATAATCTCTGAGAAGGCTGAAAACAAAATAGCAACAATTTTTGTAGGAACAGTATAGTAAAATGTATTTGGAATAATTACAAAATTATCTTTAATACTACCATATTATCAACTATAAATAGTGTCTGAGGGAATAGGTTTGTACATGTACCATTTAAGAATATTCTATGCTGGGGCTGGGCCTATGACACAGTGCAGGTTAAGCTGCTGCCTGCAGTGCTGGCATCCCATATGGGTGCCTGTTCCAGCCCTGGCTGCTCCACTTCTGATCCAGCTCCCTGGTTATGGCCAGGGAGAGCAGTAGAAGAAGGCCCAAGTCCTTGGGCCCTGCACCCATGTGGGAGACCTGGAAGAAGCTCCTGGCTCCTGGCTTCAGTCTGGCCCAACCCTGGCCATATGGCCTTTTGGGGAGTGGACCAGTGAATGAAAGATTCTCTCTCTCCGTCTCTCCCTTTCTCTCTGTAACTCTATTTCTCAAATAAATAAAATCCTTAAAAAAGAGAATATTCTATGCATTATTTTTAGGAAGGAGTTGCAGTCAGGATCATCTTTTCTATCTTAATTCACACTGGGCCTACAAAGGAGAAAAATCAGAGTTATAGTGGCGATTTTGAAAAATAATACTTCAGTAGCATAGAGAGAAACTTGAAATGACAGAGAATTGGTAACAAAATACATCTCGAATTTAGGTATAAATTCAGCTGAGAGGAAAAAAATTGTTTATGATGGGTGCACAATATTAATATAAAGAATTATATTGTGGTTGTGGTCAGGTGGAGAGGCAGAATTTGAGAAGATTTAATTTCACCTAAGATATTCCATACTTTTTCAAAGTTAAGATTTTAGAAATCTAAAACATTAGAGACATCATAAAGCATATTTTCAGTTGGTAAGTCTTGGAAATAGGAATAAATGGCCTAAGCACAATCATAGCTCACCTTGTTCTGACTGCAATTATCAAAGATGACCACTAGGGGGAGGTAATTCTGTTCTCTGCAGCCACAACTGTTTGATTCCCTCTGAGGGTACTTTTGCGGTTAGGTAAAATTAAGTGGGAGCTACACTAAGTATAATGGATGATTACTGTTTATTGAGATGATCTCATGCTTTACTGCAATACAATGTATGATGCTTATTGTAGAGATTAATAATGGCCACCAACTTCATCAAGCAGGCAATCTCATCATTGCTGCAATATTGCTATAAATTTTGTGCTTTTGTTTCTTGAAGCATGTTTGGTAGAACCAGTTGTTCATGTCTTCCCCAGAAAATTATTTTTATTTATTATACATCCCATGCCTTTTGATTAAGATAGAGGTTTAATGTGACCATATGCTCTCATATAGCCATTTCCATAAATCTTTGCACTACTTAGAGCAGTAAGAGAGGCAAGAAAATGCATGTTCAAATTTAAAAACACTAAATCTATTTCCTGAAATTTAGATTAAACTAGCTATGTTCTTAAACTGTTTTTTTTTCACTAACTTGACATCAAAATTGTTTTTTACTGTCATAAGGAATGAAAACTGTAAAAATAATTTTTGGAACATTACATTGTATTTTGAATAAGAGGTATCACATTAAATGATTTAAATCATAGCTTTAAAATTCATTAATACACATTTTATGTTAAGCTTCAAATATGTTAACTTATGTAAATAAGTTTATGAGCTAATAAAATATTTTAATATCCTCAAACAATATAGTAATTAACACGTCCTATGCATTTCTCATAACCCTAGTGGTCTTCATATCACTGTTTTATTTACTCGGCTGAATGGAAGAATTAGCTTTATAATTTAAGAAAACACCTGTATTTAAAGCTTTTTGGTCATGTTTTATGTTTTGAGAAATTTTTGATCCTTAAAATATGTTAATTGTTAATGTTGCTACACTAAATTTATTTGTCCTTCTGCAAAAAATGTAGCTGGCTGATATTTCTTTCTTCTTAGCAGAAAGCTGGATAGGAGGTGCAGAGTAGGCTGAAACCAAACCCTCTGATATGGGAGGAGGGCATCTCAAGCAACAGCTTAACCCACTGTGCCACAATGCCCGCCCCTACTTAACTGATTTTAGTTTCCTCTGTAGCAGATGGATGAATACTGACATCTTCAGTTTACTAATATTTTAATGTTTTAAATTCATGTTATATGAGTGAGACTTTCTTCTGCAGCTTATGGACAGCAGCCTTACTACTTTTCAGTTGCTTATAAGTGAATATCAGAGGTCATTTAAATAGCACCTTAACTATAGAGTTCTTATTGTATTTTTCTCAATGTTTGCTTTTAGGGTTATCAGCTAATACCCGCAAGCATCATAGGCCAACTAGCGTCGTCCTTCAGAAATAATTGTAAGTATACCCATAAGCATGCCTCGTTCTTAATATTCAACTATTGTATTCAGGTAATTCCTGTTCCTTAACTAGCATAGAGCTACCTCTGAACTAGTAAAACATACACTATGTATGGCTGATTCTATCTGAAAATGAATTATTATTTAGATGGCAATCACATTTTAATGCAACCTAAAAAAACTATCAGCTTATTTGTATTAGTAAGTAATGTGTGATTCAGGCACTCATACCAAATATTTAATCCTCATCCCAGCTTTATAGCAAATGAATATAAAATAAGATGGTATAAACTGGGACAAATTGGCTAGTGAAGAAAAAACATGAATTCCAATTTTCTCCTTCAGTAACCAACTCTTCTATCCATGATTAGAGCATAGAAAATCCAGATATTGTTTGCTATGATACATTTAGAAAGCAAAGCTCTTCTGAAAGTCTTGATGCATGGACCTAAAAATTTATGAGGCTGAGACAGAAGACGGAGAACTTGGTTTCTCAAAGGACGTTATACATTTATAAAGGCTGAAAGCCATCCATCTAGAGAAAGGGACAACTACACATTCTATAAACTTTCAGAGCATGATTATCTGATTGGGTAAATATATTACAAGTTAGTCAAGATTTGTCAAAACTGGATCCCTTATTTTATATTCCAAATTGTGCTGGGAATTCTTAGTTAATTTTCTGTTTACTCTCATAGTCATATACATATATTTAGTAACACAAAATGTTTTTAAAATGATAGCTTGGGAGGAGGAACTGATATGAGGAAACTCAACTTTAACAGTAAAATTGTAACACACGTTCAGCTTAGCATCAATACACATATATATACTCATTATATAGAAGAAATTAAACATTACAAAAATAAAGTGAAAATGGAAGTATCAAAATCCAAGAGAGGTTAGAGATGGAGTAAGGTTCGGAATGTCTGCCACATACATTCATGATCAAAAAATAAAAGGAAGAAAAAAGGAGGGATTTTACATCAAGAGAGTAACATCAAAATGGCTGCATGAAGATGTGCTGTAGTCAGAAAGGCCAGTGGACAGTGAATTGTCCTGCTTTGTTATTTACAGATGAGGGCAAAGGTGACACTTCCTTTATTTAATCTGAACTGAAAGAGTTCTTGATGCTATAAACAGCTTTCCATAAGGGAAATAATTCAAAAATGAGATTGATAGGGAAATTTCAAAAAAATAAAATATGTAAAATTTAAAGAGCCCCACAGCAGTCCTGAGATGAAACTCCAGTTTTACCTGCAGCTGTTTTCACTACCTTGGTGAAATAGGTTAATGTGAATGCAGGTAAGTTAATATTCTCGACCTTCAAACAATGTGCAAGCAAGGCTATCTCACACATATACCAAAGGCATCGTAAGCCCCACCTGGTTGTAGAGACCAAGCTTAGCCTTGCTAGAAGGTGAAGTCTGCCGGTGGCACTATTCTGTCCTTACCATGTAATCTCTGCACTCCTGCATCTAAAACTCTGTAATGAGTGGTTTTGCTTCTCTCCCAGGCCTGTGTACCCCTCTTTGTACACAAACCTTTTGACACTTTGTTCTTAACCAACTGTTAATTAGGGAAGACTTGATATGCAAATTCATTCTAAGATAGCACTATCTAACAAGTCCTATGCTATCCAGAGTGATGCACATTTCAACATTGAAAAAGTCCCTTAAATCTTTGAGTTCCTGGATGGGCTGAAAGGCAAAATATGCACTTCTCTGTATGGAAGTCATTGCATATTTCACTTCTCTATAAGGCTGGTCTTGTCGGGGCATGTCAGTGATATGAAACATATGTGTAGGAACACTTAACTGTAAAAGATTGGAGAATGGTTATCCATAGTCAATCATGTTGTTAATGCTAAACTTACTGTATTTTCACTGTATAAAGAAGAGTACTGGGGGTCTTATTATAATGTTTACATCTACAGCTTGATACTCTTTGGGTTTTTGAAATATAGATCCTTGGGTATTTGTGGCTATTTATGCTATCCAAGATTCAATAGATCTTAAAAATACAAGTCAGTTCACCTGATTTATTTCCAACTCACTATTGCCTTCCTTAAAGCTTTATTTATGCTACCTATGTTACTGTGATATAAACACATTATATGAGAGTCAAGGTAACAATTTAGGTAATGCATTTAATATCTCCTGTGAAACATGATCAATTGGACAGCTGTGCTCCTCCAGAGCTGAACAAGGTTTGTAATATCAGTAAGTATTAAAGATGAACATTATCTTTTTTTTTCTGTAAAACTGTATCAGCATTTAAAGTTCTTCATGGAAAGGTTAATGTAATAAAGAAATAGTACACACACATTGGCTCCACACTCTCATGACAGGATTTATACTTGTCACTCTTGACACATATATTAACAATTCATGAATCTTTAATCTTTTAGTTAAGTGGCCTTGTATTGCTACAGATAAATACATGTTCAGTTAACAGAATTTTTTATTATGTGTTTTCTGATATAATGAGTGCTGGATCTATAAATATTGCAGAGTTCTTTACTACAAGTTACTTTGAAAAGATAGAAAGACCATAACAAATACCGAATATTACGTACATTGATGGATAATTCCAGTATTACACTTTGCATTTTATTGTTCTTGTTTTATTCCAAAATATTTAATTTCTTGTATTTGATAAAATAAATATACTTTATTACTCTTTAACTCTCCATTTGGTTAAAATAAATTGTATATAATAAAAGTTCAGGAAAGGAGTGCAGGATTGAGTGTGTTAAGTAACAGAATATAGTGTATTTCATGTAGATGCACACTTTTTTGCCACCTATAGGAACTAAAATAGTATTGACATATAAAATTTATTTAATAATATACTCAATTACTAGTGTAATAATAACTATTGAGCTTATAACAATAAAATAATAACACCTCTATAAAAGAGTTACTTAGGCATGCTTTATAGTAAGTGAACATGCACATTTAAAGCATAGGAAGACATGAGTCTTTATAATTCCATATTATGTATAGTTTTTGTTTAAAATAAATAAGCCAAAATATAAATGGTCTTTTATAATAATCAGTGGAACCCAAAAGATAGGAGATTAAATAAATACTTAAAGAAATAGGCATTTTATTTAATTTTCTAACTGAGCCAGTTGATAACTGATAAGACTGTGCCATGCATATCATTCTCTTTAAGTAGCCCGTGCCCAAATCCAAAAGGCTAACATAATTCAGATTGTATATATTACAAGATATTTCAACGTTTGCCAAATAAGTGAAAGTCAATCAATTTTGGAATGAGAAGTAGCCAGTTTCAAAACAGTTATGTATCCACCCATATAAGATAATAGTAATAATAAAATAACTGTACTTGTGTTTTCTCCTTTTGAACATACACCTTCAAAAATATTTTTTTAATTTATGCATTCTCAAAGCATACCTCCTTAAACATAAATGTGGCTGTAATTACAGTAAGCAAATTAATATATGACATATAAGAGAATATTAGAATCAAAGTGGTTATGACACAAAATATTTATTTTTAACTATTTAAAGTATTTATTAGTGTTAATTTCATATATATACTTAATTTGTATATGTCCTAATTTAAAAATAACACATATTTCAAATAAAATACAGATTTTTTTAATGGCTTGGAAAATTTTATGTGCTATCTGATGTGGACATTTGCATATTGTTTCATGTTTCCATTGAATTTTACTCTTATTTAAAGGTGATTCTTTCCCACCAAAACTAAACATATGGCCCACACAAGTAATACATTGTGTATGTAAGTTTCATAATAATGGCTTTATGTAAATCTAGATACAGTAGGGCATTGAGTTCTCAAAGCAAATCAGTACAACAAAAGACTAAAACTAGTACAAAGGACACTAATAAAACATGAAAGCCAAATCATGTATTTGTGGTATATCCATTAAAATCAGACATCAATTAAAATAAATATATAACTAACTGTCATTCCATTGAGTATTCTCATTGACTTCCTAGGTTAATTATGTAAGACGGCACTCTCAGTAAATTTTTTTATACTATTTGTTGAACTCTATTTAGTATAGAGTTAATCTTATGTGTATAAAGTTAATTGAAAACAGATCTTAAAAAATAAGAATGGAAATAGGAGAGCGAGGAGAAAGAAGGGTGGGAGTGCGGGTGAGAGGGCAGGTACTGAGGGAAGAATCACTGTGTTCTTAAAGTTCTATTTATTAAATCTGCGAAGGTTATGTACCTTAAATGAAAAGTTTCTGGGAAATTAAAAAAAAAAAAAGGTGTTTAGCATCAAGGGAATAATATCATTATTTGGATAGCCAGATTATGTAAGAAACTCTGAGTCATCCTTGAATTATCTTTCTTTCTGTTATACTCCATAAACAAATTCATCACAAACTTCTGTCAGTTTTAGCTTCCACATATCCTCACTCAATTTCTGAAATCATCATACCAATTTGGCTGTCCATGAACTCCTGTCTGAGTGATGGAATAGTTTTTGAATGAATCCTCCGGATTACACATGTGCACTCCTAATCATTTTTCTAATTCTCATTGCTTCTAAGATAAATGCCAGAGTCTTCATCATGGTTTATGAGACCACCTGGTCTGGCCCCCATCTACTTTTTAGCTATCATATTTACTCTTTCTCTGTATCCCCTTCTTGAATGCTTCAGCCACACTGGCCTACTTTCAGTTCCTCGAACAAGTGCTCTCTCTCTGATCACAGGACCTTGCCAGAAATTGTGCCATCTGTTGGGATGGCCACATTTATCCATAACTTACCTCTCTCAAAACTCACATCAACACTTAACTCTTATTAAACCTCCAAAGCACAAGCTAAAAGGCAATTTCTTCTGGGAGCAAAGAAGACTTCCTGCCCACCTGATGCCATAAGACTAGGAGAGCATCTTGTTAAATACTTGCATACATAACACTGGATATCTAGCCATCACAAAACTTCTTGCAATTGATAATTAAGCAATTATTTTGTGATTCCCTGAGGATTGTCCTCTCTTCCTTTAGATAGGAATGCCAGGAGATCAGGTAAAATATTCACTTTTGCTCACTATTCTTAGTATCTTGTGTAGTCCCTAGCATGTATCAATGATTCCATAAATATTCAATGACTGAAGAACTGAATGTACAAATTGATATTATCAATTAAATAGTCATTTGTATAAATTTTGAGGATTTTTAGTCTGTGGTTGTTCAATAGCAAATAATATTTTTCTACTTCCCCCAGTGACTAAAATCTCAACCTAGAATTGCAGAAGGGAGCTATCAATGGATAACTATGACAACAAAAGTATTGCTATGACTTTACATACAATGTCAGCTCTACAAGCTGTTAACACTTACAAGTGCCTAATACACATTGAAATTACTGAGCAGTCCAGAAGGGATTTTGAATAGATCTCTTTTGCCCTGTTTCATGCATCAAAATAACTTTATATCCACTTTTAAGCCATCAGATAACCAAATCATATCACTACTATGTTCACTAAATAAGCAAATTCAAATATTAAAAATTGTTCTAATGGGTTTACATTTCACACTAAAAGAAAATAAGGTGTATGATTATACTTCAAAAAGTTTGAGGAAAATTGGAGCTAATAAGTTTATTTTGATGAAAAAATTTAAAATCTATCCATAGCTTTTTCATAATATGTTGTTTCCATGAACTTTCTGAAAACCTCTCATATATACATAAATAATACAGTATGAATATATTATTGAACGTATTAAATTTATGCTGGATATATATTAATACAATTAAAATATAATGTTTCTAGATGAATACATTGCTAAGTGATGGAATTCTTAGCTCATATTTCCTCTGGGTTAAGTTATCTTTCTTATTTCTTTGTAATTTCATATTGTACTTTGTTTTTATTTCAGTGAATTGTGCTTTATTATATTACAATGACCTAAGTTTATCTTAAATTACGTAGATCTGCCGTAAGTCATACGTTTTATTATTCTGGTCATGTTTCCATTTTTTCATCGGTTAAAATACTGACAAATAGGGCTGAGACAATGCAACGAGTGCTGGACTAGCATTTCTCACACCTTATGTGGCCTGATTGGTCTGGGGAGGTTGTCAGCTACAAATTCTGAGTCAGCAGGTCTGGGTAGGGTTTTGAGAATTGGTGTTTCTAACAAGCTCCCAGGTCTCCGAAGACTACCTTGGTGTAGCAAGGTTTTAGAGCAGGGGTCAGCAAACGCTGTTTGAAAAGAGCCAGATAGTAAATATTTTTGATGTCGTGGACCATATGGACTCTGACACAACTTCTCAGTTCTGCCATGATAACTTGCAACCAGAGACAACATACCAATGAATGAGGGAGGCTGGGCTCCAATAAAACTTTATGAATGCTGTCATTTGCATTTCCTGTTTTCACATATCATGATGTATTTTTCATGTTTTGATTTTTTTCCCAACTGCAAAAAAGAGAGACACCATTGCTTGCTTATGGACCATAAGTGTAGTTCACAGACCAGAGGCTGGTGGAAGGGCAAGGTGGAGGCTGGAGGCTTGGTAGAAAATATTACTGTTGATCTAGGTCTTGATAAATCAGACCTTTCTGGACAGATAAGTGGGTAGATGGGAAAGACAGAGATAATCAGGCAACAGCATTAGTGTGTTCTCTGAACTGAAAGCAGGAGAAAAACAACCCATTCTGGGGTGAGAAGTCTCCATGAAATGGGGATTCCTTATGTGTGTATTTAAACAGATTTAAACTTGAGAGTGCCAGGTGAACATGCAGGATGAACAGTGGGGGAATGCCATTAAATGCCATATTTTGTAATTTCAAGAGAGAACTCATCTGTTGGGAGAAAAAAAAAAATAAAAATGATTGAGAGAAACCAGGAAAAACTACCTTTGAAAGGTCAGGACTCTGACAGTGACAGCCAATTGTGTTCATGTAAATGATTGGGGTTTACAAATTCACTGATGACAATTAAAATGAATGTCAGAGAGCCAGGAAGAGCAAGGCCATCAAGCCATTTTTCCATTGTTAGGAAGCACACAGAAGGTTAAAAAGGGAAACAAAGAATTGAGGATTGAAGATTTTCCAAAAATGATCTCTATGAATGCTTCAGTGTCTGCCTGACTTGACTGATGAGGAACAGACTGGGCACACATGCTGAAAAGCAGAATGAGCATACAGATTTCTTTTTTAAAAAATTATTTAAGATATAAAAATTTCATATATTTGCTATACATAGATTCAGGAACACAGTGATACTTCCCATCCTACCCTCCCCCCACCATGCTCCTGCCCTTCTTCCTCCTCCCTCTCCTACTCCCATTCTTAATTTTTACAACAATCTATTTTCAGCTAACTTTATATTCATAAGATTAACCCTACACTAAGTAAAGAATTCAACAAATAGTATGAAGAAAGAAAACACTGTTCCTCAACAGTCAACGCAAGAGTAGTGAGTGTATAGATTTCATAGCAGATGTTTCTATTAGTTTTCTGGAGATGCCAGTGAAGGGAGTAATGGCATAGTACAAGAAACACCAGAATTGTGAATTATAAAAAGTGGAATATGAACCCTGATCAGTGACAACTAACTGTGCACCTAACAGTGCACCTGTTGAAGTAAAATGGACGCTATGAGAAACAGTGACTTGATCAGTCCTTGTCCTGACTGTTGAGGAACAACTTAATACTTTATCCCATTTAGTATTTTTTTGTTCTACTTAATACCATTGGTTGAACTCTTTAAATAACACACAATTATTCTTAGGTGTTTAAATTTAACTGAAAAGTGATCCTTGTTAAATATAAGAGTGGGAATAAGAGAGGGAGGAGATGAACAGTTTGGAACATGCTCAATTGGACTTGCCCCAAACGGTAGAGTTAGAAATGTGCCAGGGGATTCCAATTCAATCCCATCAAGGTGGCATGTACCAATGCCATCTCACTAGTCAAAGTGATCAGTTTCAGTCCACAATTATCATAATGAAAGGATTAAGAGTCAAAGGGATCACATAAACAAGACTAGTGTCTGCTAATACTAACTGAGAGAATTAAAAAGGAGAGAACGATCCAACATGGGAAGTCAGATACACAGCAGACTCATAGAATGACAGATGTCCTAAACAGCACTTGACCTCAGAATAAGCCCATAAGCCATTCGGATCTGGCTGAAGAGCCCATGAGAGTATTTTAGGCATGGGAAGCCAAGACACTCTGGCAAAAAAAAAAAAAAAAAAAAAAAACCCTAAATGAAAGAACTCTGTGAGTAAGATCCCAGTGGAAAGAATGGGCCATCAAAGAAGGAGGTACCTTTCTCTGAAGGGAGGAGAGAACTTCCACTTTGACTATGACCTTGTCTAAGTAAGATCAGAGTTGGCAAACTCAAAAGGTTTCCATAGCCTTGGCAACCCATGACAAGAGCCTAGGGAGATTACTGATGCCATAAACAAGAGTGTCAAATTGTTAAGTCAACAACAGGAGTCACTGTGCACTTACTCCTCATGTAGGATCTCTGTCCTTAGTGTGTTGTTCAATGTGAATTAATGCTATAACTAGTACTCAAACAGTACTTTACACTTTGTGTTTTGGTGTGGGTGCAAATTGTTGAAATCTTTACTTAATATATACTAAATTGATCTTCTGTATATAAAGATAATTGAAAATGAATCTTAAAAAAAAAATAAGACTATGGTACCAAACAAAAAAAAAAAAAAGAAAATGAATCTTGATGTGAATGGGATGGGAGAAGGAGCAGGAGATGGGAGCGGTGCAGGTGGGAGGGAGGTTATGGGGGGAAAAAGCCCCTGTAATCCAAAAGTTGTACTTTGGAAATTTATATTTATTAAATAAAAGTTAAAAAAAGTGGAATAACAAGTATAAAATTAACACAATCCCAGTACTTTTTGAATTGGCTTTCTCTAATTACCTCTCCATTTCCCATCTCATTCCCACCTCTTTCCACCAAAGGATTTCGTCCAGTTGTTCTGGACTTATGTTTTATTGAAAGGCTGAAAATGAATTGAGGTTTGCTGGGAATGTAGTTATTATACACCAGGCATGCATTTTTTCACATTCTTTCAACAATCTAATTAATGGAGATTTTAACAACATTTAGCAGATGGGGAGAGACTTGGAATCCTAATTTATTTATCGAGATCTCCCCCCAGATAAGCAGTAGCTGCTACTTAGTCATAACCCAGGGATAAACAGTGGGAGGCAGAGTGAAGGGAGAGTTTCTGCTTATTCACAGCAGAGGGAATGCTAATGTATCTTGCACGTACATAGAAAAGATGTGTCTCTGGCTTTATTTAAATCAAAAGCAATTATCTACAAATTATCTACGAACACTGGTCAAAAATATTAGGTTAATGAGTAGAAAGGCAGCATGGACTTGTTAATGGAAGCACCTGTGACCTTGTTTCCCACCAAATGAGGAGAGATGTTATGTATAATTGTAATATAAACTATCATGGATTGAGTATTTGCCCAATGCCAGACACTCTGCTGAACACTGCAGACTGATTCCTTTAATTTTCACAGCATCCAATGAAAATGATTATTATTACACACTCTTAACCTACAAGTCCTAGAAGGCTCAACTGAGTTAGTCAAGATTCTGAATCCTATGGACTTGCCTAAGAGAAACTGCTAATTCTGTATATCTGGTAATAGTAAGTATCTAACAGATACTACATTGCTAAACAGAGGTTAAGTATTATTGTTTTCTAGTTGCTTTGTTGCTATTGTTTTCATTATTACAATTGTCATTTACTTTACTCCTCTAAGCCTAATTTAACTCAGTCATAACATGAAAGTCAGTCTGAACTTGCAGAGAGATATGTGAAATGACCCATTTAAAATTTCTAGCACAAAGAAGTCACTCAGTAAGTGTCGAAACCCTATGAATTTTCTCCTGAAGCATGCTATTTATTCTTCAATAAGGCCATAAAAGACAGTAGACATTGATACATTCAGTTGTTTTTGGCATGTCCCTGGGTAATGAGCTTGCTGTTTATCTTCAGAAAACAATGTTTGAGCAGAAAGTTTCAAGTGCCTGCAATGAGGAGGTTAAGAGAATTTATGGCTGGAAATACTCAACATGTACTTCAAAAGTGTCTGGGTTTTCCTACTCTATACACTTATTTCTTTTGCTTTTTTCCCTTAATTTGTCTCTCTAAGGACTGACATGGATATTTCTTAATATTTACACATAATAAAATAGTATTATTCATAATGCTATTAAAATAGACTCAAGCAAAAGTTCAAAAATTGACTTTTAATAGTTGAAGCAGAATTTATTGATAGTTTGGAAGTGCTCAATAAATGGTGGGTGAAAGAGTGAGTGAATGACTCATTCCTGTCCATTATTTGTCATTTTTATATCTTTAGTTTTTGCAAAGAAAGCATCCTTTAAAGTGCATATAAATTTGTGGATCCATTTTAACAGAACACATCATGCTCTCCTATATATAAAAGCACAAATGAATTGGTCTTTATTATACTTTACTTACTTAAACTATTTTTACAGTTGACTTTGGTACTTAATGTGCTAACATTTTAGTGCAGCACGCCTTCCTCACATTGTTTGCTCCTTAGTGCTTCTCTTCATTTAATATTCATTTTGATAAATTCTGGTACTCCTCATGCCTTTAAAAAGTGTAAGTCAAACTTTCAGTTTACAAACACATTTATTTTTAATTGGCTAACAGTAACCTATGATTCTAAAATGAAAAAAAAAATGACCAAGTACCTCTAGCATGCTAAAGGAACTGGATATTTCAGAGTCTCCCCCAAACTCCTCAAATAAAGGCAGAGCTATAAATTACAACTTGAAAGAGAGTATGGGGGGGAATTTGATTATTTGAGAGCTTGGCATTGAAAAGATAGCTCAAGAGGAAAAAAAATCCATAAGGCCAAATGAGGAAAAACAAATGAAAAAAGGATAAGATTAAGTTACATTTGATGCCAGAAGTGGCTTCTTAGCTCAACATTGAAGACAGAGTTGAATTTAGAGTGTGGACAGAGCAGGAAACAGAGTATTTCAAGGTGTGTGGTGGGGGGTGAGGAGCTTCGTGTAAAGCTCAGAGAGCTATGAGCAGTGCATGAGGCAGGGCTGCTGGGCCTGTGACCTCACTGGATTATACCCAGTAACAAGAGCAAGGTGGGATGTATTAGCGGAGAGCAACAAGGTGAAGATAGTAAGTGGAAGATGCTGATTAGAGAAGCCCTTTCAAAGAAAAGCTCCTGTAAGTATTTAGCAAGGCAAAGCTGGATCTCTCATCTTTGTCTCTTAGTTTTGATGCTTTGGTATTGTGCTTGCCACATATTGCACCTGTTGCAAACATCCCTGACCATTGGATGGCTAGAGTCATGCCATGCTGGGTGCTTGGGTCTCTGGAGTAGTCCAAGGTTTTCCAAGTCACACACACACAAAATCTGATTACCTATGTAATGTAACATTGTATCTACTACCTAGGTAGCGTTCTAGGAAAAGTTGAAATGCATTTCCCTCTTCTCAATATCCACAGATTTAGGGAATTGATTTATATGTCAGGTGCCCAAGAGAGGAAATAAAGCAAACTAAATAAAAGGAATTAATAAGGTTTGTAACTTGTTTCTACACCCCCTACATTATAGTCTATGACCTATTCCCACATCATTTTCTTTGAAGTCATTGCTATCAGGCACTGAGATCTGTCATTTAAAAATGTTTTTATTTTTCTCCCACAATTCACTGATTGACCTTTCTTATAATGAGTTATAGCTGCAAAAAGGGATGTTCACTGAATAAGAGGAAGAGAAAATGATAGCAAAGCTCGCTAAAGCCTTCAGGGGAAGGTCAATGGCAATGTGGATAGTAGTAGTTGGCAGAATACAGAAACAGAAGCTCTGTCTTCAATTTACTTTATGATATCATGCTCCAGAGAACATAAAGTTCTCAGTTTATTTTTTGAAAAATTAAATAATTCCAAGATCATTATTTTTGACTCTTCATATGAATAGGTAATGCAGTAAGTTTGCATTAGAACTAAAAATGCTGCAGCCTAGTTTTTTAAAAAAGCAAAACACTGCAATTAACATATCAAAATACCCCTATCACAGGGGAAGGATGCTGTTTATTGCTCTAAATTATTCAGCAGTTTTTGCACAATTTGCTGTAAATATCTGACTAATACATGAGTCCCGAGCTAGTAGTTCATGTTGATATCCTGAATTTCATCTTTTTTTCCTTTCTTCTCTTTGTAACTATGAATGTTATCATAAAGAATGAATAGACCTAGGTATCTAGACAATATATCCTGAAATATAAGTTTAAACAAAATCATTATGGAGGACCGTGTGATCAGCACTGTGCCAGGAGTTGTGCTGAAGTCACAGATAAATATTAGTCGACTTCTGACCACGCAGGTGGCTCACCATCTTATTAGCGAGGAAAGATTAATGAACAAACAACAAAGAAAAAGGCACAATAATGGGCACTAAGCACTAAGGAGGATACATGTACAAATAGGCGAGGAATCAATAAAGTCTGCATTTCCCCAGAAGAATTTTCAGGAAATGTGCTTATCACCCAAGATGAATTGGTTATGACTTTTCATCATTATCTCTTCTACCTCATTAAAATCGTCTATGTTTCTTTTTTGTGCTCCACCCAGGCTCTTGCCACAGTGTCTTTCTCACGATTGCCACTTCATAAAATTTTGCTGGTTGATCAAGTCATTTTTGTCAAGTACATAGTAAAAGCAAGAGAGAGACATTTTGGCCAGCGCCACAGCTCACTAGGCTAATCCTCCACCTGTGGCGCCGGCACTCCGGGTTCTAGTCCTGGTTGGGGCGCTGGATTCTGTCACAGTTGCCCCTCTTCCAGGCCAGCTCTCTGCTGTGGCCCGGGAAGGCAGTGGAGGATGGCCCAAGTGCATGGACCCTACACCCGCATGGGAGACCAGGAGGAAGCACCTGGCTCCTGCCTTCAGATTGGCGCAGCGCCGGCCATAGCGGCCATTTGGGGGGTGAACCAACGGAAGGAAGACCTTTCTCTCTCTCTCTCTCTCTCACTGTCTAACTCTGCCTGTACAAAAAAAGAGAGAGAGAGAGAGAGACATATTTTATAGCTATTGTGAGAAAATAATCTATATTGACCATGATAGAGTGAGTACCTTATCATTAAATCACAGCTCTGATCTGAAAGTAAAGGTTATAAATTTGCTCTTGCCTCCCACTCACAGCACTGAAGAATCAAGGTCAAATGCTGAATGCCTACTGAATTCTGAAAACAATTTTGGTTTACTAGTCTCAATCATGGTCGTGACCTATAATATTAAGATTTTATAAGGCCAGTAGTTAACTTTTCAGCAGAAAATTTCTCTGATGCTTGTTATCTCCAACATTTTATGTATGTTCTTAAAGAAGGGGAATTTGTTCTCCTTTTTAGGAGCAGTATTCCAGCAATGTCTATTTCATGACTAAGAAAAGTAGGAGCCTTATTTTTGTATTCTTATATTAAGGAACTGTTTGTTTAGACACGCTCCTTTTAAATTTCAGTCTTCCGAATAGACACAAGGCTTTGAAAGATATTGTTGTAATTAGTGTTAGATAAGTACATAATTTCACTGGGACATGGTTAGATATAATTAGAATATTGGCATATCACCAAAAGTAGCAATAGAATGACAGCCATTAATCAAGTAAAACTCTTGGCTGAATTTCTTGTTGGTGAATTGTCTGTAGTACAATGTTGCACTGTGATGCATATGCATAATGCAAATAATATTATAATTTAGGATTAAGGTTGTTGGAATCATATTTACATATAATACAGCTATTTTGGGAACTGCTTTTCATAATTGTGGAATAATTAACATGTGTTTTTTGAATGATGAATTACATGAGTCCACAATTCATATGGGAATGATCTTCTAAAAGAAATGTATGCTATTAAAATTCACAATTAACAAATAGTCAAGTTATTTTTATCTCTGTATTTAAACCAATCAAATAATCTCCATGTTGAAGAGAGTATATTCTAAATGGTTAACCAACCGTTTGGAAATAGTTCTCCTTATTGAACAAACAGAAACGAAGTTTAATTCTTATTTTCCCTTCAATTTGCCATTATTCTGGAATTTTTGGCAGGAAAATATGTCCTTTAATGAGTCATAGATAAGCTTGTGTGCTACAATTCCTGC
Organism: Oryctolagus cuniculus; assembly: GCF_051225735.1. NCBI lineage: Eukaryota > Metazoa > Chordata > Mammalia > Lagomorpha > Leporidae > Oryctolagus > Oryctolagus cuniculus. Next base: position 78,442,422 of record NC_142888.1, on the reverse strand, counting down.
AATACAATTCTCTTTTCTACTCTTTAAATTTCCTATTCTTAATTTTTTTTCTACTTGAGAGACAGATAAAGCGACAGAGTTCCCAAGTACTGGTTCATTACCCAAATGCCAGCAATGGCCAGAGCCAGGCCAGAGATTGACCTGAGAACTCAATCCTGGTTTTCCATGTGGGTGGCAGGAACTCAAGTACTTGAGCCATTACTGCTGTCTGGCAGGATCTGCTTCAGCAGGGAGCTGGAGTCAGGATCCAGAACTGGGCATTCAATACAAGACGTCCTATATGGGACATAGGCATCTTAACTGCTAGGCCAAATGCCACCCCTAATTATTACTTTTAGATTTTCCTCTTCCTCATTTTTGTAATCTTCTAGCCAAGAAGGGCCTAGAATATCACCTGTAGTTCTCATTTTGCTGAGAAAGTTCTGGTATTTGATTCTGTTCAGTTTCTAGATTTAGGAAATGTTCCAAATCTCAATTTGGGAATGAAACTTCTTCTCGTACAAGGAGGAAAAGCAAAAATGAAATGGAACACTTTGTACTGATTGTACTGATAAAATGGGAACGTTTGAAAGCATCAAGTATCTGCAGGAATGTAGACCAACTGGATCTCATATGCACTGTGGGGAGAAACATGCATTTGTATAACTACTTAAAAAAATTGGCATTGTCTTATAAAATTGGAAATTCACAATGTATTATTTTAATTTTCTACTGAATTGTTCAAATAATTGGATGATTACGTATATCAAAGGAGTCATGTGAGGCAAGATAATGTTGATTCACACCCCAAAAGTTATAACTAAACCCATTTATGTCTTTGACATCAGACTATTGTTAGAATTTAAGGATGGCTGCACACCCACATAGGCATCATTTCATAGGATAGCAAACCAGATTAGGGCAAAAGTATAGGAGGTATAGAGAAAGCCTTGCTTTGCTGGGAACATGATTAATTTAGAGTAGTGCTTGGTTCATAAAATTTTATCAGTGAATATTTGCTGCTGTAATGAAGCAAAAAATGAAGAAAAAAGTAATGATTATTTGCCAGTGACTGCTTGAGGTGGCAGATTTTTCTCTCGCAACCAGCAGAAAAAATGGCAGGTACATCAAATAGATTGGTTTGTGTTTTTGTGCCTTTAGAGTATGAGCGTTCCTTCCAGCTGCACAGGAAAAAAACATGTCATTGTCTTTCACATAATTCAAGGGTGGTGATGTACAAATTTGTGTCAGGAAATGTTAGGAAATTTGCAATAGTCCTTCTGCATTTAAACCAGCATAAACAACTTTACTTTGGTAAGGGGAAATTATAAGAGTCCAAAAATATAGAATTATTAACCAAAAACAAAATCCAAAAGTTTTAAGCGGTGCCTTACAATTGGTGATTTGAAAAAGAGAAAGAGAATTCCATTGACAAGTGGGAAGATGTTCATTTATAATAGTTGTTATTTATTGAACAACAACTAATGTCAGGCACTGAACTGGACTCTGCAAGTTATTTCTCTTCAAATTCTCACAGCAATCACAGTGAAGTTATTATTATTGAACCCATTTAACACATGGATAAACAGAGGTCAAAAGGGCTTGAGTGAGCTTTTCAAGGTCCCACCACTAGTAAATGACCAAGCTAGGATTCCCAACACTCACCTGCCTGATTCTGAACTCATATTTACTTTCCCAAACTGGACCCATATGTGCAGTTGCTGTGTTTATCGAATGAAGTGGTAGACCCACCCCTCTTTCAAGCTTGTTCCTCTGTACAGAAAGAGCTTGGTATCCCAAACCCAGCTCTGCTGTCTACAGCACTGGCAAGTGACCCATTGGGCTCCCCCTTGACCAACTGGGCATCGAGCAGTGCAAAAGCAAATCCCTCCAAAAGCTGGGAGAGTCACACTGTGGGCTACTCCTGCATGCAGGTGGGTACATATCTGCTGGGTCCTGTGACCCTGCCAAAGTAAAATGAGGGTGGTGTAGAAACAAATGAAGCACCTCAATGACAGCTATTACCCATGTCAATAGCAAGTACTCAATAAATGTTATTCTCACTAATACATTATTATCATCAGCATTACTGGCTGTGAAGCTCTTAGCAATTTACATTAACCCCTGTTAGACTCCTGTCCTAGTCTGCAAAATACAGTTGACATTCTGGGAATTATCTCAGATTGTCATGGTGATTATGTGACAAGATAAACCCATTTAAATTTCTTGACAAATTGCCCATTACATGTTAATAGGACAGAGAGATAAGTGATTTTCTTCTTTTGATGTGATGAAAATGAGATCATAATTATGTTGCAGCTGTTGACTCCCATGTATTTTATTTGCCTCACATTTCTAGGAGCTTCTGACAGACTAGCCTTTCCCAGTCTCTTTATCCCCTAAATATAAGCAGTACGGTTAGATCTAGTGCTGACAGAATTCCATTTCCAATTCTTTCTTATAACCTTATGTTATGCTTAAGGCCCATGCCTGGCCCCTCTTTTCTTAATGATATTTTTGAAAACTCAAGTCCCCACTAATCTCTCCCTCTTCCCATATAGTTGGGCAATGACCAACTTCTTATTTCTTTGTATTTATTTACCTTGTAATCTTCGTAGTTAATTGGTAAATTCTTTGAAATCAAGGTGTCTATCTTCTCATACTTAGTATTTATTGCAGCCACTATCCTAGAGCCTTGTATAAAGTAGAAACTCAATATTTATTTGTTGTTAGAGAAATTCATGTGAGTTATGAAGTCAGCAACTTTAAAAACAAATTTAAATAGTTTTTAACAGTTTCAATATAGTCGTAGATAAAATTCTAATAAAATGATATTCCCTTCCTATCTCCCTCCCTCCCTTCCCTTTTCTTCTTCCTACCCTTCCTTCCCCTCTCATTCTTTCTTTTTTAGTTTTTGAGATAATATATTTTCAATTGGCGTTACAGTAAAAAGGCTTAATGCTTCACTGAGTAAGAAGTTTAACAAGTATAAAGCAAAAAGACCCTAGGTTAGTGGGAATATAGACAATGGCTGTAAACAATAACTGAGTGGAAAAATGACCATTTCACCCATATACAGTGAATTTTAAAGTTATCACAGATCATTAAAATTATAGTAGTATAACATTTTAAACCATTGGCTTGACAAAGTTATAAAAGTTTTACAGAGCTATATTTGCAGCAGTTCTGATGCAGGCATTTCTTTCTTTCTTCTCCTTTTTTGTTTGTTTTGTTTTTGCAGTCAGCAACTTTTAAAGCCAGAGAAGAAAGCTGTAAAAGTTTGAATGTCATAGTTTTAGTACCATATACAAGGAAACATGGTTTTACATGGCAATAAAATATAGAAAGAAAAATCATGCAAAATCTAGAAGAGATTACTTTATAAAATATGAACCCATGATAAGTAGTTTAAATGAAAATAATTATTTTGGAGGAAGACTTCATACTTCTCATGTATTAACATAATGGATGGTAAACCTGCCTTCCTACTCTGATGGGGGTCATATGCCTAACCCCAGGCCATAGTTATGTTCTTTAAAATAATTTACACAACTTGGACCTCATTATAATCAATATTTTCAGACAATTGAGATGAAATATCTCTAAATAAATGTGTATTGATTGATACGTAAAACCCATTCCAAAAAGTGACATGTTTTTTGTGACAGTTGGAAAGGTTAAACTCTAATAGCGTCTATGTAGTAATTCAGTATGTGATTTTAAAATAATCATTCTTTCAACTATCACTTTTATTAACACCATTGGACCAAAGAGAAAAGGAATTGAACATCAAATACATAAGTGATATGAAATGGAAGTAGGAGATAGGTCATGTGCCTTTATGTAAACCTCTTTATATTGAAGTTCCATAGATTTACCTCTATGTGAAATGAAATTAGATATCTTCTTCTTTAGAAATATGGCAAGGTAGAGTGCACACATGACCTATTAACCTTGGGAATGAGTATGTTATAATGATACAGGGTTTTATTATTTTATTTTTATTATTTTAATACAAAATAAGTGCCATTTATTATGTTCCCCACCCCCAGCCATACACAGAAATATTCCACTGATAACAAGATGAGGGAAGGCAGTTTTTTAAACAGATTTTTCTAACTTAATTTCTTAAAATAATATAGTTTTGAGGTTTGTCTTAGAGGTCCATGTGGGTAGGTGAGAATCTGTCAACCTAATGTCTTTTCTCAGCATTTTTCCTAAGGGTAACTTTGCTATTTTATTTCCCTTATAATTATTTTTGCTTTCTTTATTCTGCTGGTGTACTTTTATTTTATTTGAAACTTCGAGGTTAGGAAAGTGTGATTATTTCTATTTTCTCATAACGGTTTTTAGGATAAAGACAATGAATTTTCTTTTGATACAAACATCTGCTTATAGTTAAAGGAAGTGTTATTTAGTATATAATATAGTATTAACAGAGAAAGCAATTTATCTAAGAAATGCATTTTCCCTTGTTGCATTTACCCTCTTGCCAGCTTGATGTATCTGTATTGCCTATTTGTCCTTTGTTGCTGTCAAGATGGCAAATTTCTATCTGGAACAGCTGTTTTAACTGCCATTGTTCAAGTGCTTAAAATTCATTCTGCTGCAGGGTATTTTTATAATTAATGCTCTCATTTAGCAATATAATAAATTGAATCTATGGACTGTTCTGTCTGGAATGTCTGAATCTTTGTTACACATTTGAACATAAAATGTATTATTTCGATATGATGAGCATTGTATCCACAGAAATTATTTGATTATTTCTTACAGAAGTCAGTGTAAATCTGTTTCATTTTTATGATATTTGTTCAAACACATACTCTCTCTAGATACATAGATAGAAACATAGATTCACAGAGTATGAAGGTAGGTAAATGCTACCTCCAGTAGAGTCATAATTTGCATGTAGATTTATTATAGACTTTCCTTGTTTTCTTTATTAATTCTCCATAACTTATTCCCAAAGAAGTTAAAAGTCATAATGTATGTCTTTATGCTTTTTCAATAGGGTGTTCAAATTTAAATCTATTTTTCAACTTTGTATTTGCACCTCTTCATCTGTAGATCCTAAGAGCATCCCTGCACACATGCCCCACATAGAAAGCCATCAGATTTCATATTTTATCTTCAGGAAAGAATTAGCAAAAATGCCAACTTTTTTGCTCTCAATCGTATTTTCTAGACTGGAATGATTAAAAATAAAACTTTTACATTTGGCTTATCCTTACAGCTTTACAAAGTGAGGCAACTAATGAGTAGTTTGTGGAAATAGTCATAATTCTAAGCAAATTGAACCTACATTTAAGAATTCAGTAAACAGAATTCTACAACTTAACATGTTTTTCCCATGATTAATATTTTAGGAGTAATACCACTCAGTGTAATAGAAAAATTGTAAACAACAGTTAGATTCTTGGGCAAATGAAATAATTCTAATGCAACACATATTAAGCAAGCCAACTATTAGGGTAATCATATAGTCTAGTTTTCACAGGATAGTTGCAGTGTTCATTTAGTGTATTGTCATCAATAATAAATTCTCTGACTCTTTAAAGTATGCTAATTTGGATGGCAAGTTACATGCTTGTTCTAATGAAGCCATGTAACAACTGCTGCATGCTGACATTAATAAAACACTCCAAATAAATGCGCCTTGCCCAGAGGCACATACAAAACCTATTAGTGACATATGATATACACATGAAATCATTACAAAATAATCCATTATTGTTTCATATGAAAAGTTCACTGTGGAAATTCAGAGAAGAGGTAAACGTATGTGTACTAGAGGGGTTATGGTAGTTTACTAGAGTTGTTCACTGCTAAAGGGTATTGCAGGCATGTGTTCACACAACGTAGTTATTGTGCTAGAACTGAATATATTCCACAGTTGGTCAACCAAGAGTGGAAATGATGGAGTATAAAGTCAGATATACTAGAAAGAATGACATTTAAAGACTCAAGAATTCTGATTTCTCAACCTGGCTCTGCCACTGGCTAACTTTACACCATAGAGTAAATTACTTCTTCCCCTTGGCTTCAGTTTGTTCATCTATTAAATGGGGGATTGATCTAGATTCATTCACCCATCAGTATTTTATGGTGAGACTACTTTGTGCAAGGCATTCCACCAAGGACTGTGTAAATAATCTTTGAAGTTCCTTTCTTGCTATAACATTCTTAACAATCACTTTTGTCAACAATATTTCCAGTGGCATGATGGTAGCCTTTGAGAAGCATGTGCTCCTTTGTAAAGAACATTTCTTGCAGGTAAGTGACCCCAAAACAATACATACTTTCTGCGTTAAATTTAATTGGAATTTTCCCTAGAAAGTACCATTTATCTGGATTAGGGCCATATTTTCATTACCCCCAGAAAGACAGAGGATTCTGCCAATAGAGGCTGGTATTGCATATTTTTTGAAAGTGAAAACTGCAGTTATGTTACAGGTAACAAATTATTGCAAACTCAGCTGGAAATCATTAAAGCCATGAACTGGTCTCCATTGTCCCTTCTCATAATTGAGGCTGGTTCCCCATTTGCTCAGGAACCCTGCTCTTGTTCCCAGTGTGAATCGCCTAACAGGAGTGGCCATGCTCTCTGGAGTGGAGATATAACAATGGAACAACAAAGAACTCTACCAACTCAAAGAAGCTACGAGGTCTTCTGAAAATCCAGCTGGTTCAAGGCTGCAGGCCCACTTCCCTTGACAGGTGTTCTAATTGCAGGGAGTGGGGAAAGTGGCCCTAAACCATCAGAATGGATTACACATCACGCTTGATTACGTACATGGATGCTCCCTCCATTAACTGGAGAAATTGGAGGCAGATGTAGCCTAAAAGCAATTGGAGGAGCAGGGAAAATTACTTTTATTGTCTAATATTTCTTTTGGACTTTAAAATTGTGATATGATAAAAGTAGTCGTATGTTTATCCCTAAATAAATCTGGAGCCTTCTTAATATAATAGATGCAAAATGCAAGGTCAAATGCAAACAATGTTTTAAATTGATACTTAGTTATTTTACCTTTTTCCCTTCCCAGAAAAGGAGACTTTTTTTTGGTGGTAATTGTAAGGCCGCCACAAAACACACCGAACACTGGAGTAATGGAAAGGGGTTGTTGGTGGGGAAACCCAACAACCAGAGGAAGGGCTGAAGAAGGAAAAGAGGGAGAAGGAGAGCATAAGAAAGAGATCAAGAGAGAGAGAGCGAGCGAGAGAGCGAGCCACATGTTCAGGAACAGGTCCTCTATTTTTTAAGATTTATTTATTTATTTGAAGGTCAGAGTTACGGGGCGGGGGGTCTTCCATCTGCTGGTGCACTCCCCAGCTGGCAGCAATGGCTGGAGCAGATCCAAAGCCAGGAGCCAGGAGCCTTCTCTGGGTCTCCCATGCAGGTTCAGGGGCCTAAGGACCTGGGCCACCTTCCACTGCTCTCCCAGGCCATAGCAGAGAGCTGGATCAGATGTGGAGCAGCTGGAACTTGACCTGGCACACATATGGCCAGTTTTTACCCGCTATGCCAGAGCGTCAGCTCCAAGGAACAGGTCCTCTTAAACCTTTGCCAGGGAGTGGCAGGGAAGTAGGAGCAGCAAATCCTATTAGTATGAGGGTGCAACTGACATCAATGGTTGGGCCATGGGGTCACCTGTCTTCCAGCTATGGCCGCAGGGCCTAGAGCCCAAGATGGTTTTGCAGTGTAGATCGCTCCATAGATAAGACTGCGCCATTTTACTAACAGTAGTAGCAGGATATGTTTAAATTCAGATGGAAGCCTAGCTTTGACTAATGCTTACATTCAGTGTTGATATTGGTAATCATGGTGCTAATGGTAGGGGATAAAATGGAGAGAATTTTTGATTTCATAAAGAATTGGAAAACAAGAAGAAAGAAGAGAGGGAAAATAACATAAATGACTGCTGTGAGGAGTGCCAGTAAATGAAATTTACAGCTGAGAGTATTTATTTTCTCCATATTTCACTTTCATACCCAGAACACGTCTAAACATTGCCCTAGAGATGTCCCCTTACTTCTGGTGAACTTAGGCATTAGCAGGGAAACTGAAGTCCTTACGGGAAAACATTCTTAGTATGTTTCACTAATTTTTTTTCACAGAAGATCAATTTAGCATATATTAAGTAAAGATTTCAACAGTTTACACCCACACAGAAATACAAAGTGTAAAGTACTGTTTGAGTACTAGTTATAGCATTAATTCACATTGTAAAACACATTAAGGACAGAAACCCTACGTGGGTAGTAAGTGCACAGTGACTCTTGTTGTTGACTTAACAATTGACACTCTTGTTTATGGCATCAGTAATTAACCTAGGCTCTTGTCATGAGTGGCCAAAGCTATGGAAGGCTTTTGAGTTCGCCAACTCTGATCTTATTTAGACAAGGTCATAGTCAAAGTGGAAGTTCTCTCCTCCCTTCAGAGAAAGGTACCTCCTTCTTTGATGGCCCATTCTTTCCACTGGGATCTCATTCACAGAGATTTTCATTTAGGTCTTTTGTATTTTTTTTGCCAGAGTGTCTTGGCTTTCCATGCCTAAAATACTCTCATGGGCTTTTTAGCAGGCACTAGTCTTGGTTTTTTTGTTTGTTTTTGTTTTTGTTTTTTTGTTTTTTTTTTTTGTTTGTTTGTTTGTTTGTTTGACAGGCAGAGGTAGACAGTGAGAGAGAGAAAGAGAGAAAGGTCTTCCTTCTGTTGGTTCACCCCCCAAGTAGCTGCCACAGCCAGCGTGCTGGGCTGATCCGAAGCCAGGAACCAGGTGCTTCCTCCTGGTCTCCCATGAGGGTGCAGGGCTGAAGCACCTGGGCCATCTTCCACTGCCTTCCCGGGCCACAGCAGAGAGCTGGACTGGAAGAGGGGCAACCGTGACAGAATCCGTCGCCCCAACCAGGACTAGAACCGGGAGTACCGGTGCCACAGGTGGAGGATTAGCCTAGAGAGCTGCGGCATCAGCCAATAGTATTGTTTATGTGATCTCTTTTACTCTTAATCCTTTCATTATGATCAATTGTGGACTGAAACTGTTCACTTTGACTAGTGAGATGGCATTGGTACATGCCACCTTGATGGGATTGTATTGGAATCCCCTGGCACGTTTCTAACTCCACCACTTGGGGCAAGTCAGCTTGAGCATGTCCCAAATTGTACATCTCCTACCTCTCTTATTCCCACTCTTATATTTAACAGAGATCACTTTTCAGTTAACTTTAAAAACCTAAGAATAATTGTGTATTAATTACAGAGTTCAACCAATAGTACTAAGTAGAACAAAAAAATACTAAAAGGGATAAAGTGTTAAATTGTACATCAACAGTGATGACAAGGGCTGATCAAGTCACTGTTTGGAGGGTGAACCAACGGAAAAAGGGGGACCTTTCTGTTTGTCTCTTTCACTGCCCACTCCGCCTATCAAAAAAAAAAAAAAGATTTTGTAATTCTCATCATAGAGATCTTTAACATCCTTGATTAAGTTTACTCCAAGGTATTTGATTGTTTTTGTATCTATTGTGACTGGGATTGATTTTACAAGTTCTTTCTCAGTCGTGGCATTGCCTATGTTTCACGGTTAAGAAATGTCTACTAGCTTTCCCTGTAGTTTCACTGAGGATTTTAACTGTTCAGTACATTTCCTCTGAAAGATACGCTCCTGTACACTTAAATCTGTAAGCATATTGAGGCAACTACATACAAGTATTAAATCAGAGATAGGGGCATCTGAAAACTTACTGATAGGAGCTAGAAATAGAGTTATAAATAAATGTGTGGAAATCTGACTTTTCAAGCATACTGCATGGAATTATAAATGGATCTGTTTTGTTCTGCCAATCATATTAGACTACTTCTACCCCCTCAATTTAGAAAGTTCTTATAACTTTGAAAACTTCTAGCTAAAAGGAAGAAATAAGAACAGGAAAAGTAAAAAGCATATGGAATCACTTGACAATGTGCTGAAATAGTAAGCTGCAGCCATCTCTGACTAAGCGGATATGTAAATTATAAACCAAATTTGAAAGGAGATTATTAGTTTTGAAAATGAGTTAATTATTTCAAGATCTGGAAACAAACACAATTCACTTATATTCAGTGTGTGTGTGTGCGTGTGTGTAAGAGAGAGAGAAATCTTGTTCTGGCAAAATAAGAACACGGTACAGATTCTGTGTCTAGTCCCAGAATTTCTAGAGTGATGATGTCTTACAGAGTCACATCAGAAGGTCACGTGTAGGAGGGGAAATCAGACGCTGACTCACCCATCTGCAGTGGGTAACCAGTCTTAGAAAACCTAAAAAGCCAAGACAATAACAAGGCAAACCTGTTTTTGAAATGGCTTCGTTTTTCACAATAGAAGGAAGTCAAGATTGGCTGAGGGAGACTGAATATCCGGACAAAAAAGAAAGAAAACCTGCATGGAGACCTCCAGGATGATGGGAGTCCCTTTCTTCCTGAGAGATAAGAAAGGTTTCTGGGACAGAAAGAATAGGGACACCCATAACGTTCCATGGCAATTGATTGGGCTCTGTAACCAAGTTAGAGAAGCTTTGTCCTATTAACACAGAAAGAAATGCTTCTGATTAAATAGAATGCTTCACTGGCTTTCCCAAACAAATCTATGTACAGAATTTCAGAAATGAGGTGTTCTCTCACGTGAGCTTAGGTGAGCCTCCTCATGTTTCAAATAATGTAGCAAATACACGTTGGGAAGGAGCAACAAAGTAGATGGGGGGTTCAAAACAATATAGAAATCAATACTTCAAAGACAAAGTCTGGCACTTTTCGAAGTACCTTCAAATAGGGATTTAACATCTGTCAGTGTTCATCTTTGAAAGGAAGAGGCAGGAGATGATATATTAGCAAAGCTTCTAGGTTAGGAAACAAAGATCAAATATGTTTATAAATGGAACCTTGTACAACTTCACACTTTTGAAAGTCATTATTTGTGATATGTGCTTAACCATTATGTGATATTCTCTTTGTTGAATATTTCAGTAATATTCTACAGGGAGGATGAATATCCTTAATAATCTCTATTTATTTACTTTTTCTTTAGATAAAGTAGTTCCATAAATAAATATTTTACTTGCTATATTATTTTATTATGAAAAGATAAAGAACGTCCCTTATTACAAAAAGTAATTCGTTTTTGTGAAGATTTATGAGATAAAACATTGTGAAAAATTACTATGCCATCTATTGATGATTACATTGTAAATACTGTGTAATTTAATGTACAAGTTCTTCAAGGAATTTGGTTTTTAAAGGAAAGTACCATGATCACAGTGTGCACATGTTCATTAGGGAATTATTGATCTTTTCCAGAAGGCGGTATCCTGTGTAGTATAAAGAATCCTAATTTGTTCCAGTAATGTTTTCAATTTAAAATCTAGGAGACAGGTGCTCACTTGTCCTCCTCCATGCTTGGAAAATACAGGGAGGAGGCCATAGTGGCAACTGTCACCATGATTGATTTCGTTGGGATGGAAGACTGAGCAGCCGGTTGTAATGAGTGCATTGAGGACTCTCTTCAGAAAAGTGAACCTGTTACATTTAAACTCCACACGGTAGAACAAAAATGCAATGGCTTGAAATTTAAAGATTTTTGAATTACAAGATCATTTTCTTCATGTCATTTCTTCTAAACAACACCATGCAATGTTTAAGACGTGTTGTTCACAGATTATAGTGTTGTGATGCTAGAATATATACCCCAAAGGCAAAAAATACATAATAAGAAAAGGACTGAGATTGTTTATTTCAATTTTATATTAAACATTGTATAATGCTACCTGGAAAATGTCTGTACATGTGTAAGTGAATATAAGAAATTTAATATGTGCTCACCATATTTTACAGTCTTGCTGTCCTTGAGTTTAAAAGCGTATTTTAGGTTAAGCTCAAGCCAGGAAATGAGATTCTTTGTAGAATTCTATGACTCTCAAAATTGATATTTCAAGAGATTGTGGTATTCCATATTGGTGAAATAATACTAATTATGAAATAATAATTATCATAATTAAATATGAAATGTAAATTATTCCTTTGCTCAATATATATTCCTATAACACCTAATATATACAAGATATTTTCCATTTAATTTATTCTTAATGATAATCATCTCATCAATTTAGACCATATTATCTTCAACTGACTGTTGATAATGCACCTCTAAACCATGAAAAATCAAACTGGATTGTATCACTGTCTATGGCTCTGCTTAAATATATTTTACATACACTTTGAATGAAAAAGTGTCATGAAGTTATCACTAGGAATAATTGATTATTGAATAGGAATAATGAAGGGAGGATTCTTACAGGACATGGAATACTGCCTGAATGAGACACAGGGGAATCATTTGGAAGTAGGACATTAAAGACTTACTTGCCAATCACATCTTATCATTGGCAATACCACAGGCAGAATGTTGTCCACATTTTTGTCCTATGTGACTCAAGCCTCATAGTACGTAAAATGTGAGTGTTATTACGTGTTTCTAGGGTATACCATTCTACAGTGAAGCTTGACAGGAAATGTTTCATTGTAACACTTTTGGTAATACATTTCACATGTTTTAAAAAATTAGTGAAATTCATTTTGAATTTGATGTCCAATGCAAGCACACAAACATCTCTTGAACACTTAATAAATACCAGGCTCTATGTTTAGTAGCATGCAAACAAAAGCATATTCTGTGTGTTTAGATCAGGCAGCCTATAGTCTGGGATCCTGAACCCTTTGTAAAAGAAGTACCCTCCCATCTTATGCATTTGAGTTACATCATTTTTTTCGTGCTCCCTGATTATCTTGTTTTTCCAACACAAGAGATTAAGTGTTCATTAGTAGTTGGCTTTCTGCATAAACAGATACTACTGGGGTATGTTGGCATATAAAAATCACAAATAGATATTTTTCTCCATTTTCTGCTGTTGCTTAGTCTGTATGTTTAAGAACATAAAATTAGGACTCTTGTATTCTCCCGAAAGCTCTTATAATGTGGTGATATTTGTTAGGCTATTCTCAGTTAAAGATGGAGAACCAATTTTGTGAAATGCTGAGGGTTTTGTCTTCTGATTTGATTAGCTTTGAAGAGCATAGCATGTCTTTCCAGACTTACCTAGATACAAATTGTCATCAACATAGCAGGAACAAGGGGAAAGTTCATTTTCTTTCAGCATCTTACTGTTTTCCTTATTAAAGTTCAAATTAGTGTCAGGAACTGGAAGTATGATTATATTTCCCAGCAGATGATAATTTGAAAAGATGATTGAGAAAGGATGTTGTGTCATTCCATCAGGATGTTGGTCTTCATTCAGGCAGTGATAAAATACACTGTATTAATGCCCATATATCTTTGGAAATATCAACTGTCTATCTTCATAGCTTAGCATGATTGCACCTTATAGGAAAAAAAATGAAATGAAATACAAGCAAACAGGAAGGAATTGCTATAAGTTATAACTTTGGGGCCGGCGCTGTGGTGTAGCAGGTAAAGCCATCGCCTGCGGTGCCAGCATCCCGTATGGACACTGATTCAAGTCCCAGCTGCTCCATTTCCTATCTAGCTCATCGCTAATGCACCTGGGAATGCAACAGAAAATGGCCTAAGTGCTTGGGCCCCTGCACCCATGTGGGAGCCTTGGAAGAAGCTCCTGACTCCTGGCTCCTGGCTTCGGTCTGGCCCAACTCTGGCCATTGCAGCCATGTGGGGAGTGAACCAGTGGATCTGTCTCTCCCTCGGTCTCCCTGTAATGATGCCTTTCAAATAAATAAATATATTTTTTAAAAAAGAAATTATAACTTTGAGTTATAATTGATCTAAATTTTAGTTTTAATTAATGATATGTGACATCATCTACATTAACAGTCTTAAAAAATTTAAGCTGATAACTCATTTTGAAACTACTGCAGGATGAGCCGGTGCTGTGGCTTACTTGGTTAATCCTCCACCTGCGGCTCTGGCATCCCATATAGGCGCCGGGTTCTAGTCCCGGTTACTCCTCTTCCAGTCCAGCTCTCTGCTGTGGCCTGGGAAGGCAGTGGAGGATGGCCCAAGTGCTTGGGCCTTGCACCCACATAGGAGACCAGGAGAAAGCACCTGGCTCCTGGCTTCGGATCGGCATAGCTCCAGCAATGGAGGCCATTTGAGGGGCGAACCAACGGACGGAAGACACTTCTCTCTGTCTCTCTCTCTCTCACTGTCTAACTCTATCTGTAAAATAAATTAAAAAAAGAAACTATTGCAGGAATATATGTTAGTATTTTATATATAATATGAATAGATGCCATTCAGATTAATAAATGAGGAATTTATTTATGTATGTTTTATTCTTTATGTTTTTAAAAAATGCATTTATTTTCGTTTTCTAAATTCCAAAGGCAAACAGAGAGATTTTACATCCATTAGTTCACTTCCCAAATGACTGCAATAGCCAGAACTGGGCCAGGAGGAAGACAGGGGGCCAGAACTCAATTAGGGTGACTCACAGGGATGACAGTGACCCAACCACTTTAGCTATCATTTGCTGCCTCCCAGGGTTCCTATTAGCGTGAAGCTTGATGGGAAGCTGAGTGACCTGAACTCAAACCAGGCACTCTGCTAGCGTATGTGGGCGCCCCAGAAAGCAGCTTACACTTGTGCCACATGCCCGCCTCTATTTATTTTTTTCTGATGTATTTACATATGTTGTTTGTAGTGCTGCTGTACCTGAATCATAGCATTTGTTCTAACTTCTGAGTTTCTTTAGAAAATATGTGATGTAATTTTGAGTATTTCAGTGTTTTAATTTTTATCATAATTTATGGTAGTTTTTAACAAATGAATATTTATAGAAAGATGTCAGAGTGTTCATGAATTCTCAGTTTACTACTGACAGACACATTTGTTTTCTTTTAGCAATAAGTTTTAGGGCTCAAACAGTGATTTGATCATTGACTCCAACATTTTTGCATGGTGGACTTGTTGATTAATAAATCAAGGAAAAAATTCAACAGAGAATGTGCAAAATAGAATGTTTTCTAAGAAAATATTTGAAACCAGGACAAATGATTTTTTAAAAGAGAAGTAATGGTATTATCATTCAACTGCATGTTAACTTTGTGAAATCAGATTACTGTTGCTTCCTTTTTGGTTCAAAGTTTCATTTTATACAAGGGGTCTTTAAAATGTTCATGGAAAGTACATATTATGAAAAAGACCATGCATGGATTCCAAATTTTTTTGCACCAAAATAAACTTACCTTGTAATTCCATTTTTTCCGTTAACTTTCTGAAGTCTCCTCGTATTTGTGGAGCTCTTCAATAGCTGAGCTTTGCAATTTATAGAATGTTTACAACATATATCTCTTTTACTATTCACAGGAGTCCTGGAAGCTAAATGAATGATTTATGTCTCGGGGAAATGGTATAGCATTATTGATTATTTTATCATCTTTTATTTTGTCTTCTTTATTGTATGTGTTGGCATTTTAATGCAAATTTACCATGATGTTTTATTATCCTTCACATGTTATTTATTAATATCTTCATAATTAATATTAACCCCTATGGAAATTGGATATTTTACCTGAACAGTATGGGGATGGGGATGGGGATGGGGAGAGTCTTTGAGCTTTTAGTTTCTGTACTCTCTGCAAAACCCAAATGAATGCATTTTAACAGGAAAAAGCTCTCAGTGTGAAAGTACTTTGCTAGGAAATTATCAAAGCACAAGTAAATTAGAACACTCAGCTAAATGCATGGACTGACAGTTATTAATTACATGTTCTTAGGCTGGCTAAATTTAGAAAATTTACTGCTAAACAAAAGCAAAAAGTTTCTGTGAATTTTTAGTCTTGGTTTGAGACATAATCTGTCAAAGTACCAACTGAAAAATAACTGCTAAAAAGAATAACTGTCAGATGATGCATCTTTAAAAAGTTCATGAAAAATGAGAATTGCAAAAAAATCTTGTATTGATTTCAAGCATGATTTGCACCTAAATAAACACCTTTTAATTTCGTTTTCCACAAACTTTTAAAAAAGAATTATTTATTTGAAAGGCAGAGTGACAGAGTAGGAGAGAGAAAGAGAGACCTTCCATCCTCTGGTTTACCCCTCAAATTGCCACAACAGCTGGAGCTGGGTCAGGCCAAAGTTAGAGATCGGCAACTCCATCTAGACTCCCATGCAGGTGGCAGGGACTCAAGTACTTGGACTCTCTCCTGCTGCATTCCCAGGCACATTAGCAAGGGGGAACTGGATAGGAAGCAGAGCAGCTGGGACTCGAACCCTGTACTGCGGTATGGGATGCAGGCACCCAAAGCATAAACTTAACCCACTGTGCCACAGTGCCTGCCTCCAGTATGTTTCCCACAAACTATTTGAAGTTCCTTTGTGTGCACTGTAAAGAAAACATATTTTTTATTTCAACTCCTAGGTCAATGTTTTTGGAGGTTGCATTAACTTCATGCTATATTCCAAGTATTGTTCATAGAACAATTTGGGAGCTTGTGTGCTTGCCTTAGTAAACACAGCGTTCAAAAATAGGTGTGGCTAGTGGCAAATAAGTGTAAATTTGCCTATTTAGGGCAATATATACATATGTGCACATATATTTGTATATATGTAACTAAACATCTGTTGGCTAGATTTAAGTGCACAGGAAACTATTTAATGAACTTCGTAAGCCTCCTAGATTCACATAGCATTACTAGAACTATTACATTGTTTCCCCTTTTTTCCCATCAGATTTTCATTAAGTTAGCATCTTATTCTTTTCGATTTTTTAAATTAAAGAGACAGACTGACACACTGAGAGTTCCCATTGCTGGTTTGCTTCCCAAATGCCTTGTAACAGCTAGGCGGGGGTGGGGGGGGTCTGAAGCAGAGAACTGGGAACTCACTCCCAGTTTATCTTGTGGGTTTCAAGTACCCACCTACTTGAGCCATCCCTCTGCTTCCCAGGGTTTGCATTAGTAGGAAGCAGGAGTCAGGAATGAAACCCAGATATTCCAGTAAGGGATGTATACATCCTAAACAGTGTCTTAACCATGAAGCCAAACAACTGCCCCAATTTCTTCTTAAAAATTAGATGAGGAGTAGACAATGGTGCAATGGTTAAGACACTACTTTGGACACTTGTATTCCATATCAGAGTACCTATGTTCAAGCCAGTTCTGCTTCTGATCTACCTTCCCGCTAATGCAGACCCTGGGAGGTAGTAGGCAATGGCTCAATTATTAGGGTCCTTACCACCACCGACGTGGGAAACCTGGACTGAGTTCCAGGCTCCTGACTCCAGCCTGGCTCAGCCCTGGCTATTACAGGCATTTAGGCAGTGAGCCAATAGATAGGAGGTTGGTGTCTGTCTGTCTCTGTTTCTCTCTCTTCTCTGCCTTTCAAACAAAATGGGAAAAAAAAAACAATAAAAATAAAAATTTGAACATAAATAAATAAATGCAAATTATATATGTTACACTTCTTTGGTGGTTTCTTAAGATGTCACTCTCAGGGCAGGCATTGTGGCACAGCAGGTTAAGCCCCCACTATGAGATGCCCACATCTTATATTGGAGTGCCTGGTTTGAGTCCTGGCTGCTCCATGTTTCTGATACAGCTTTCTGCTAATGTACCTAGAATGCAGCATATGATGGCCCAACCTGTATTCCTGCCACCCTTGTAGGAAACCCAGATGAAATTCCTGGCTCTTGGCTTCCACCGGGCCTAGTCTCAGCTGTTGCAGCCACTGGGGTAATGAACCCATGATTAGAAACTCTCTCTCTCTCTCTCCTTCTCCCTCTCTCCATTCCAAATAAGCAAATAAATCTTTTTTCTAAAAATGGCAATATTGTCTACTTCAGGGATCTGAAGGTTTTTGTGCCTGGGCCTCTGTTGCTCTAAGTGCAATCCCTCTCATGATAAATACTACTAAGAGGCTTTGAGATACTTTTTTTTAGAAATAGAAGCATCAAAAATTGGTGGTGACATACTATTGAAAATAAATGAAAAGTGAATGCATCCTAATTAAGATCTTAAGGCTGAGTTTCTTAATTGTGTTTATCTCACAGTTGTGATGGAAGCAGCTGAGGGCTTAGGGTATGGGCTGGACACAGAGAGTGAAGAGAAGATGAATCAACAGGGAATGGGAGCTTAGGAAGTTGTCCAAGTGCACACACTTTGAAAAGCATTTCAGGTGGGTAAGGATGCAGCACTTCCAGGAAGGTGCTGTGGGTCCCTGGAGGGGAAAGACACATGAAAACAGCCTGAAGCATAAGAAAAGGCTGCACTAAATGCCTCTGTTGTTTCGGGCAGCAGATAGAATTTCTGAGCTGGTACCAATAATCTCTGTTCTATCGAGTGCTGAAAAGCCAGGTGGATACAAAAGAGAGGGAACAAAGTATGAAGAAGCTCAAGAAAAAAAAAAAAAACAGAAATATCAGGTTGTGACAGGAATGAAAAATATGAAAGTGATTAGATACAGATAGAATAAGACACGTAAAGAATAAACAGTGCTTCAAGAAAACAGCACAGAAGAGAATACTCAATAGAGGAAGAATTAACGACTGTGCGAAAATATAATTGAAAGGCCAGCAGTTTCCCTGAGGGGGCAGGGAAAGGTTGGTGGGAGAAGTGGAAGAAGGAGAAAGAAAGAGAAAGAAATCTATGAATACATAACAAAGAAGGAGGGGAAACAAATGGCCTCAGTTTGAAGCTGATTTCCAAAAGCATTAAGGGTGAAGTCAAAGGGAGAATTTAGAGAATTTAAGGAGAATATTAAAGAACCAATTAACTTCAGACAACTGAGAATAATACAGTTGAAATCAGGTGCATGTTCTCTGTTTAGTATATGAATGCAAAAGGCAGAATTACAAAATGCAAAAGGTTGCAATGGTTTATGCAAGTTCAGACTTAACAATGAAGAAAATATTTGTGTGAGAAAAGGCAGAGTAGTTCTGAATGACCTTTGTCAATATGTAGATTGGATCATTTTTACAAACATAAAGAAATTATTTAAAATATAGAGAATAAAGGATGGGTAAGGGATGATTGTGGATGAGATGGAAAATAGAAAAAGAGAAGTTCAGATTTGTGAATATTATGCAGCACAAAAGATGAGATTGCCACTATACTATATATAATCCAAAGGTCTAAGGGTTTTTATATTTGTTAAGAAAAGAATTCTAGGGAACTTAAAATAATTTATGTATGGTATTTATGTTTTCAGATTAATTTTAGTTTATCCACAAACCATTATGGTACTAAATTCTAGGTAGATTAGTTAAAATTTTACATCTGTTCAGAAAAGTACTTTGCAGTTCTAATTCATTAACAAATGTTAGTTGAAATTATTAACTAGAATCGTATAGGTTTTTTTTTTTATTTGACAGAGTTATAGACAGTGAGAGAGAGAGACAGAGAGAAAGGTCTTCCTTCCGTTGGTTCATCCCCAAAATGGCCGCTACGGCCAGCGCGCTGCGCCGATCTGAAGCCAGGAGCCAGGTGCTTCCTCCTGGTCTCCCATGTGGGTGCAGGGCCCAAGCACCTGGGCCCTCCTCCACTGCCCTCCTGGGCCACAGCAGAGAGCTGGACTGGAATAGGGGCAACCGGGACTAGAACCCGACGCCCATATGGGATGCCGGCACCTCAGGGGGAGGATTAACCAAGTGAGCCATGGTGCCAGCCCCAGGTTATTAAGATTATTTGAAATGTATTTAGATTTTTGTGACATTCATAGAGACATTTTTTGATTTCATCATATGTTTCAATTTTTTTTTAGTGAATACCAGACATTTGCTAATGAAATGTAAAAATGTCTTTAATTTTAAGTTAAAATTTCTGTCTTATGGAGCTATAATAAATCTAAATTGACTTTATAAGTTTTTCCCAATCCATACAATAAGTTTTAAATTGCTTTAGAAACCACATCAATTTTCCTTTACACATCTGTTTTTATTCAGAAGTATAGGTTTCTAAGGTATACCTACTACTCTTTTTTTTTTTTTTTTTGGACAGGCAGAGTGGATAGTGAGAGAGAGAAACAGAGAGAAAGGTCTTCCTTTTTGCCATTGGTTCACCCTCCAAAGGCCACCACTGCTGGCGCGCTGCGGCCTGAGCACCACGCTGATCCGATGGCAGGAGCCAGGTGCTTATCTTGGTCTCCCATGGGGTGCAGGGCCCAAGTACTTGGGCCATCCTCCACTGCACTCCCTGGCCACAGCAGAGAGCTGGCCTGGAAGTGGGGCAACCGGGACAGAATCTGGCGCCCCGACCGGGACTAGAACCCCGTGTCCCGGCGCCGCTAGGTGGAGGATTAGCCTAGTGAGCTGTGGCGCGGGCCTTTTTTTTTTTTACTCCTCTTAAATTCCGTATAATCTTAAGATCTCTTTGTATGTAAAATGTATGTAAATGTCATGTATGTAAATTTAATGTAAATGTTTATAAATATTAGGTACATGTAAAATGTATATAAAATGTAATTTGGTATAGATTCATCACCTAGGTTCATCCTTGTTGTCACAATGAATTTCCTTCTTTCTTGACGCTGAATAGTATTTCACCTGTTATATATATATATATATAATCATATATATGTATTTCTTTTCCATAATATTTATTTATTTGAAAAACAGAAAGAGAAGGATATGAAAGATATCTTCCAACTGCTGGCTCACTTTCCAAATGTTTGTAACAGCCAGGGCTGCACCAGGCTGAGGACAGGAGCCAGAACCCCCACCCGGATCTCCCACATGGGTGCCAGGAATTCAAATACTTGAGCCATCATTTGCCCCTTCCCAGGCACATTAGTAGGGATCTGGATGAGAAGTAGAGTAGGAAATAACTCAAACCAGCACTTTGATATGAGATGCAGACTTCCGCACTACACCACAATACCTACTCCATACACCACATTTTTAAAAACCTTTATCATTGATGGATACTTCAGTATTTTCAATATCTTCACTACTGTGAGTAGTGCTGCAGTAAACATGAGAATGCAGATGTCTCTTTGATGGACTAATTTCATTTCCTTTGGATATACACTGGTAAGTAGAATTGCTGGATCATATGATAGCTCTAGTTTCAGTTTTTGGGGTACCTCCATGTTGTTTTCAAATACTGGCTGTACTAATTTGCATTTGCAGCAACAGTGTATTAGGGTTTCTTTTTCTCTGCATCTTCCCTAATCCTTGTTATTATTCAGCTCTTGATAATACCTGTTCTAACAGGTGTAAAATAATATCACCTTCTGGTTTCAATTTGCATTGCTCTGATGATGAAAGATGTTCAGCATTTTTTCGTATAAGTTGTTTGTATGTGTTTTTTAAGTATATTGAGGTCCTCTGACTATTTTTTTATGCTAAGTGAAATAAGTCAGGCACAGAGAAACGAATAGTGCATAATCTCACTTAAATGTAGAATGTAAAGAAGTTGAATGTGTAGAAGCAGAGTAAAAAACTGGTTATCAGAGGCTGCAAGAGGGTAAAGTTAGGGAAAGGGTGAAGTTGATCAAAGGATTCAAAAATTTCACTTAGACAAGATGAATAGGTTCTGGTGATCTACTACACAGCATCGTCACTATACTTAACAATAATGTATTGTCTATTTCGAAGTAACTGAAAGAATGGACTTAAATGCTCTCCCCACAAAGAAATGATATAGGGTAAATATATTAGCCTGATTTGATCTTTCTACAATGTATATATTTATCAAAATATTACATTATACCTATAGATATATACACTTATTATTTGTTAGTTAAAAATATTTTTTAAAAATAAGCAATTTGACAACATGCTTTGATTCACATATTACAATATTTAAAAAAGTTCTTTTCATTCAGTTTTAAAAATCAACCTTTCTATTTTACTCAACCTCAGGTAGCTGTAAGCAATTTGCTTGGCACAGTTTCAACTGATTAACCCTTTACTACATGTCTGCTATGTGTCAGGTGCTATGCCAAGTTTTGGGGAATCAAAATGAGAATAAGTTATAGTTCCTCTTAATGAATTGTTCCCAGTCTTTCAGAGGAGATAAACATGCAAACAAGTAATTAAAACAAATTGCACAAATGTAATGATAGAAAAAAATTCAAGGTACATGAGTAATCAAGAAATGGTTGGCACTGTTAGGGCAGGCTTCATAGTATCCACAGTATCCACCAGGGCCCTGTGTAATGACTATGAGTTGGCCGAGAATGGACCAGGCAGAAGAAATTGTATGTGTCAATGCAGAGATGTGTAGAAACAATGTAATCTGTTTTTGGCATTGTTATTGTGGGGGGAGAAAAATATCTTTTATTCACCCATCGTCTCTTGATGGTCGAGGCTTCTAAAACAAAAGACTGATTTACAAGAGGCAAACGTACAAACTTGTATTTTAAACATGTATTTATATGACATGGGGGCCTCCATAAGGAAATTAAGACCTAAAGAGACAACTACACCTGTAGACTTTTTATTCTAGGTTGGATGGAGAAGTGGATAGTATCGGAGAAGTCTGATCTGATAAAAAAAAAAAAGTATAATCATACGGTAATAAACTGGAAATTAACTGGAAAGAAGTTAGCGGGGGCTGTTTGTTCAGATTCCTCTCTGTCCGTGTGTCTTCAGAGATAAGTATATTGCTTCCCTCTGGACTCCTGAATGAGTGTCTTATGACTTGCTTCAAGGGAGAAGATAGAGGGAAAGGTGAGAACGACTTTCCTGCTTCTCTATTATCTCAAATGATGAGGTGCCATATTTTGGGATATCATTTCTTGAACCCTATTACTTTGGTACTACAGTCTTCTAGAATCTTCCATTTTCCTTTAAAAGATAGACAAAGTAACAGGCAGTGGTTGTTATTATCACTTAGTTTGTGTTAGGCGCCAGTATTTTACTTTTCTCATATACATATATATATATACACATAATATATAATATATATGTGTATATAATTTTATAAATTTAGACTAATTTTCAGAAACATGAAGGCTATGTTAGTTCTCAGTAAAGTTTTGGGATTCTGTCCTTCAACGTATTTTCAGAGAATAAGACTTCAAAATCCTTCCTTTACTTATTAGTATATAGAAATTAACATGTGCCAGGGAGTATAGTTTGGTGATAATTTATTAATTTCCTATACCAGTTTCAGATACTTTAACTTATTCTGGCTTCAAGATAATAGTAGTATATCAATTTAGATACAGGCATTATATTATGTATCCCACCAACCCCCAGTTATTTCACATAAGTATTGTCCACATATGATGATGTCAATTACAGTACTAAATCCACTGTGCCTTAATACACTTTCCAAGCACTTGGGAGGATAAAATACTGTACAGACAATATAGCTAGGGTCACATTTTGTCATATTTGTCTATTGGCCAACAATACCAACAGCAGGTTTAATTTTTTATGTTTTTTTAACCTAATGATTAATTCATTTTGATATTTCCTGATACAATATGATACAGCAGATGTTCTGTTAGTACAGAGAAACAGCCAGTGTTTATCCTACTGTTAATGTATTTTCCTCTGCAAGAATGCTTTGCTTCTTCAGGTGTGGAGACAATCAGTAAGGATTTTAGCTGCAGGAACCTAAGAAACGCTCATGCTCACAGAGCAAAGGCAATCCTCAGTCTTTTTTCTTTGGTTTTAAAGAAAAGTTGTCTGTATATCATCACCATTCAATTATTTCCTAATTGAATGGTAGGAAATGTTGGTTTTTTTCTACATTCAGAGTCGCTCTATTATTTGGCATGACTTCCTCTGAAACAGAGAAAGCACAGGCTTCACATACCAGTCCATTTTGGCAGATCTGCAGAATGAGTGCGAGTGGTTGGCATAGATCTCTAAGTTGAGCATATTCAGTGCCAGTCATTACTCTATTGCAAAGTGCCCATATAAACAACTAATTTCTGTTCATGAGCAGAGATGAAAGGAAAATCCTAATGTCCAATGTGTAGATCATTTACAGGGTAAAAAGGACCCAAGTGGCAGTCAATTGAATGTATTGCAAGGATTCAATAATCACTCAGAAAATTCTGAACATTCCTTTTTGTGTTCATTTTAGCACATCACTCCATCCTTAAAACTCTTCAACACTTTCCTATATCAATTCCTTACCATAACATACAACATCTGGATGATATGTTCCAGGCTTTGCTCTGTAACCTCATCTTATGCAAATTATTACCTGTTCCCCAGCCACGATGGCTCACACCCACTTAAAGTCTTTTGCACTTGATGTTCTTTCTGGAACACTTCTTCCAGATCAATTGCCTAGATCATCTCATTCCTCAAGTCTCACATCATATGTGGCTACCTCAAAGAATTCTATGCTGACCACGCCACCCAAACTAGTTCCCATTTTCTTTCAAGTTTATCATTTCTATCTTAATTTTCCTGGCATCGTTACTCAATAAAATTATCTACTTTGTTCACTTCCTTATTAACCCTCTCCCTTCCCCCATGTTATAAATTGCATCACAACCAGAAACTCATCTGTCTTGTACACAGCTGCATCCCAAGCAACCAGCTTGCTTGTTTATTGAGATAATAATGATAGATAATAGAAATAGACCTTAACAAGCTGCTCCATTAAGTCTCAGTTTTAGATTAGGGCTATAGAATTGAACAGTTATGAAGGAGGCTCTTAGAAAGGTTTTGGAAAAGAGAAACAAGTGCAATGAAAGGATTAGAAAACAAGACTTATAAAGAAGAGTAAATGATGACATGTGTTGGACTATTAACTACTTTGGGGGTAAGAATCCATTATTTTTGCTTACATTTTATGATTTTCAGAGCACTTTTGCATGTATAAATACTTTTAATGTTTTGCATAGTAAATATTTTAGTTTGTTTTATTGTCTTTGTTTCACAGGCATGGATAGTGAGGCTGAGAATTTAAATGAGTTATCTAGAGTTATAGTTAGCAGGCATAATTCATGTTTTCTTTACCTCATATCTAATATTTTTTCCATGACATCAATTCTGGTTTAGTCTGCAGAGCGAGGGATTTAATTTGGACACAATAAAGACATTTCTTATTAAGTTGTAAATTCTGATAAATTATCCCAGGTTATTCTGAGATATCTTTAGAATTCATTTAATATTCATCTGTCTGGTATGGTTTGGAAGAGGGTAGAGGGTATTTCTAGAAGGCAAGGGATTGCATAGTGCAGTAATCTTCAAGCTCTAAGATTCTTTAATCTTTTGGCTAAGTTTTTTGACTTTAAAAGTCAGTTAATCATTTAAAATTTACTTAGCATTTAAAATCTGACCAAATGATACCACGTTTTGAGCCTTATATCACAGCTGGACTTGGCTCTAGGATGTGCTCATTGCATGGGCTGTGTATATTTTTTATTCAATACCCAGAGCATGCAGTGTGAACATAATAGAGATTAAAAGGCAGTCAGAAGAGTAAAACACAATTCTTAAAGAATAACTTTGAACTTGCTATAGGTTTATTAACTCTCCATTTTAAGCTTTGTTCTAACCTTGTTTCCAAATCCCAAATTCAACAACCTAGACTTGAATTTGCAAAATTGCTTCTATTTTAATAATTTTATTCCATTTTTAATTTGATTAAGTTTATTGAAACTTCACATAAATGATCAAAGTTCTCTCTCAGTCACAGTTACAAGCCTTCTTTGAATAGAACTATAAAAACATATTTGGAAGAATAGAATTATTATGATTTTTCATCATGTGTTGAAGTTTATTTTCATGATACATCAGCTGCTCTCTCTTTACAATTGATCCTTGAAATCATCACAGTATAATTTTAATTCATAATAACATTGGGGAAAATATCATCTCAGGATCAGCTAAGTATTTCTTTAACCTACTTGTATAAAATTCACCATAATTTCCATTTCTTTTTACAATTAGAATTTATTCAACAATTATAGATAGATACTACATCCTTTATTTTCAGTAGGAAAAATAATTTCTTAGAAAATTAGAATGAATTAATTTGGTTTGAAAACTGATACATAAAATTACAAATATAAAATGTACTTATTCTGATTGTAACTATATTCCTTGTAATCAGAAAATTATTTCTTTATTCTGATTTTGGCATCCTCTTGCTTATATTAGGAACCAAAAACTGAACTTGGACACCTAATTGCAAAATCAATATGTAGAATCAGTTACTAAGAGACCTAGTTCAAACATGAACAAAAAATACTGTAGTTGAAATAAAAATAAAAAAGGGCACTTGGTGAAAATTTAAATAGAGATGGGAAATGAGTTTATAGAGAAGAAGAGCTTTAATAAATGCTGATTAGAAATATGGGGGTCTTTTCTGTAATATTATCACACTGAAAATTATGGTCTAATAGTTGTAAAAAAAAAGTCAGCACTAATACATTGTGTTTCTTCATGCCTGGCATATAGCAGGTCCTCAATAAGTATTTGTTGAAAGAATAAATGAACCAACAAGTCTTATTTGAGCACCTGTTATGTGGAGGATAAAATACTACGACTCAGATAGAGCTTATGATGTAGTATGGGAGAGAGGAAATATAAATGAAATGCACAAATGACCACCATATCTGAAAGTGTGTGACAAAAATAAATGTATATCACAGGAGGCCAGACGTTCAGATCATTTCCCATCTGGGAAGATGTTAGAAAAGGAACTAGAGCCTGGGACTTGGTGAATTAAGTGAAAAGAAGTTTTGTTGTAGAAATCTAAGCAAATATATAAAGATAAGTACATCAATATTTTTATGAGACATTCAAGAAATTTAAAATAAAAAATAAGATTATCAAGAAATCTTATTATAATCACCCATTTGGAATTTCATTTGCATTTTGCATTAATGCAATATGAAATAATAGATGCCATTTATAGTGTAGCATATCCAAAATGTTTCAGTAATTGCTGTGTCCATCATCTTATTCTTGAGGTTAAACTTCTAGCCTAAATTATTAGAAAGCAATTTAAGTAATGAAAATAACAAAGGTTGTTTCTAATTTTAATATTCCAGTTGAAAATGTATAGTAAAGAGATCATCCATTTTAAATTTTTTTCTTCCCAATAAGAGACAAGACTTTAATATCTTATATTTCCTCCTAGGACGTTTTTGTGAGGAGTAGCTGACGTTAGGAATTGTTGATATCATCACAGTAGGAGATGGGTTAGAGGAAAATCTCACACAGAATATTTATGGCCATCTTGTGAATGGAATGAAGATCACTCTGGTTCTCATCTCTTTTTCATGCAACCTGCTTCTAGGCCCTTCTCCCACTTACTAGATAGAAACAACTTATGCTTATTCTCCTCCTCCAATTTATTTATCCTTCTCTTTCTGCTGTTTCTCCTCTTCCTTTTCCTTTTTCTTCTTCATTTCCTTTTTATTATATGTACAAGGATCATCCAGACTTTGTTCAACATTCTATATCCAGCTATTAATGCAGTCCATGGTCTTGAATGAGTGTCTATCTGAATGTTTGCTGAATAAATTAAATTGCCACCTGCTTTGGAAAAATCAACTTATTTAAATATACCAATCTAAGAAAACCAGTATAGAAAGATGTGTCTGACTCCAGAGAGTACACAATGCATACTAAAATAAAGTGCACATAACTTACTTTACTCACTGTTTTGCATTGTTTCTACCATGACTCTACCCAACCCTGCCTAAGAGGACAGAATACTTAGGGCCTATCTTCCCAACTTCATTTCACCTCTTACTAGATGTGTAACCCCTGAGCACGTGAATTGACCTTTCCTGAGCCTTAGGATATCTCAATATAAAATGTGACTGCTAGTTTCTTGTCTATCTGATGGTAGGTTGGCAGTAAATTGGATGAGACAATCTATTGAGCCAACTTAAGATGGGTGAAGCTGTGAATACAATTTTTTTTCTATTTTTTATGACAATGCCAAACAATTTTTAAAATATTTATTTATTTGAGAGACAGAGCAACAGAGGTGGTGGAGGGGGGTGGATGTCAGAGAATGAGAGAGACAGAGAAAGCTCCCAAACGCCCACAACAACTGGGGTTGGGCCAGGCTGAATCCAGCAGCTGGGAACTCAATACAAGTCTCCTATGTGGGTGCCAGAGATCTAAGTTATTGAACCATCTCCAGTTGCCTCCAAGGGTGAACATAAGCAGGAAGCCAGAATTGAGAGCAGAACCAGTCCTTGGACATTCCTACATTGTGTTTTCAACTTATACTAGGGTGTTGCTGATGAACTATGTTAATATATTTTTGCTAGATATGCTCATTTTATAGTTTTCAGTTACTATTTTATTATTCTTCATATTCTTACATATTTTAAATTTAAAAAAAAATTATATAAAAGAGAGAGACAGGTATCTTTCATCTGCTGGATCACTCCCCAAATACCCACAACATCTGGGGCTAGGCCAGACCAAAGCCAGAAGCCAGGAACTCAGTCAAGGTCTTCTACATGGGAGGCAGGGCCTCAAGTGCTTGAGCCATTACATGCTGTCCCCCAGTTGGAGCACTGGCAAGAAACTAGATTTGGGAGAAGAGCCAGGACTCAAAACTATGCACTCTGATATGGGGTGCAGGTGTCCTTAAGTGGCAGCTTAACTGCTGTATCAAATGCCTATCTCTCTTTCCTATATTTTTATAGCAATTCTTTTACAGCCACCTTATCTACCAGCCTAAAATATTTGCCCATGATTTACCATACTACAGCCCTGTGGAACGTAAAACTCTGTTTGCCTTGTAAGGGGCTGATGAGGCTACACTTTGTAGAACTCTATTCCATCTCTTGAATTCTATTGACTCACTTGGCTAGATTCTTTTAGAAGATACTGTACCTTTTTGAGTTTTAATTGTGTAAAACTCTATTCATTTGAATTGACCTGCTAATTAAGGTGGCAAAATGGCTTGCTGAATCATGGCACATTTATTTTTATTCCCATCCTGGCTTTCTTCATATTTTCATTACCATTTCAAATATGCATTTAATTTCTATTTGCATGGAAATTTCAGCCAACTTAGCTTCATTTAGGTCACTTTGTACAAAAAAATAAATTATCTCATTATTTCATCCACTTGATTGATTTCTGCTACTATACTTTTGAGCTGCATCAGAACTTTTCTAAGTTTCTGTATTATCTTTTCTGAACTTTTATCATAAAATAACCAACATCTTTGATATGTTTTCTTCCTTGCTCTTAGATAATTTGTCTCACTGCTTATTCTTTAACTAGGGAAATTAAAATGAGGAAAGAGATGAAAAGGTTAGTTTAACTTAATCTCTTGACTTCTTTCAGTCCTTCCGGCCTTTTCACAGTATTTTACTCAAGTATTCCTTCAACATGAAAAGAAGAAATGCTCATTGAATAAACCATCCAGCAATTTATGCAGTTATTTTGTCCCTATCAGTTTCATGACAGTTCACACTCAGTTGGTTACAAATGGAGGAACATATCCAGTAATTTCTTTAAGGCAATAAAAAGTCCTGCTTCCCCCTGAGTTAGCTTCTCTTTTTGTTTACCTATAACTTCCTGAAGTCTGAAAAAGAAGACAAAGACACATTTTTCCAGTCATTTTAAATGTGCCCAATCTGTATCAGGTTTTATAACTTGAAAATTAACACTCTGTTAGTTCCACTTAATTTCAGTTTTATTGAAAATGCAGTTCAATCTAGAAAAGAACATCTGGGAAAACCAACCAAACATTTGCACGTGCTTGCATTATATTTAACTTGGTTTAAAAAAGGCATAATTTATCTTAAAAATTACATAATGAAGTAATAATCAATGTTCACAGTGGAAGGTCGGTAGTCACACCTTCAAAAATTACTTCGAGTTGTGATTATAAGTAACTGCAGGTCAATGAAATTTGGAGATATGAACATTCAACATAATTCAATCAGTTGCTGTGTCTTTTGTTTCTTTTCTTAGTTCTCAAGATAGTTTAAAATGGAAATGTTTTCATACATTTCCCATAACCTGATTGCTTTTGTATTCCGAAATTAAAGTTTCACTTATTTATTTCAAAGGCGGAGTGATGGAGGGAGGGAAGAAAAGAGGGAGGAAAAAAGGGAGAGAGAGAGAGAGAGAGAGAGAGAGATCTTCCATCCACTAAGTGGCTCCTCAAATGGCCGTAACAACCAGGGCTGGGCCAGGCTGATGCCAGGAGCAAGGAACTCCATCTGGATCTCCCACAAGGAGGGAAGGGACCCAAGTACTTGGGCCATCACTGGAAGCTTTAGCTGGAAGGTGCATTAGCAGGAAACTGGATGGGAAGCATAGTAGCCAGTACTCAAACCAGCACTCTGATATGGAATGTGCACATCCCAAGCAGCTTAATGTGCTTGGCCACACTGACCCAAGGTATTCTATCTTTGTAAAGATTATTGATATTTTAAGGCATTTACCGGAATCATTTTATTTTTAATTGTTTGAATTACCATGAGAATGTTATTACCTTTCTAGTTGTTTGTAATTAATAGCAGTTTGCAGTGGTAGGTGTCTGTTTCAACACTTAAGTTGCTGCCTGTGACAGCTGTATCCCAGATCAGAGTGTCTCATTCCAATCCTAGCTCTTTTGCTTCTGATCCAGCTTCTTGGTAATGCACACCCTGGAAAGCAGCAAGTGATGGCTCAGATAGTTGATTCACTGCCACCCGTATAGGAAACCAGATTGAGTTCCAGGCTCCAGGATTTGGCCTTGTGCAGTCCTAGCTGTTGAGGACATTTAAGAAGTGAGCTAATGGATACAAGATCTCTCTCTCTCTCTCTCTCTCTGTCTCTCTGCCTCTTGCTCTGTCTGTATGCCTTTCAAATAAAATGAAAATAAATAAATAAATTTATTTTAATGAAAAACATTTAAAAAATCCTGGTAGCATGCATATAAGCCATAATAATAGGTATGTGTATGAAATTTTTCCTTTTACAAATAATTCATGTGAATTCAACAATTTACCCTCAAAATTGGATTTTTAAAACCTGTATGTAATATGGCAAACCTTTACTGATATTAAGGAGCAACCAATTTTAACGAAAGGAAAAATCTGTTTTAATACGGGTTATTCACTTCTTTTAGAATACAGTTTATGTAAGGTAGTCATGAATATTTTCTAATATTTTATGGCCACCCAATCAAATTCCCATAAGGGAAATAATTGTTTTATTTTCTTCCTTTTAGGAATCATAATTTCTATGATAGACAGATTATTGAAAATGATGCCTTAAAGCTCCTGAAAAGCTAGCCAAAATTTTGTTCATTTCTTTTGGTGCCTTCTGTAGACCTTATAGACTTTGTCAATTAATTGATGGTTTGGAAGGCAGTCAGTCATGTCATGAAGACTTAATCCACACAAAATGAAAAACAAGATTCCCTGGCTTAAAATCTCTAGGTGGGGCTGGCGCTGTGGTGCCATAGGTTAATCCTTCATCTGTGGCGCCTGCATCCCATATGGGCTCCAGTTTGTTTCCCGGCTGCTCCTCTTCCAATCCAGCTCTCTGCTATGAACTGGGAAAGAAGTGAAAGATGGCCCAAGTGCTTGGGCCCCTGCACCCATGTGGGAGACCAGGAGGAAGCACCTGGCTTGTATCCTCCACTGTACTCCCGGGCCACAGCAGAGAGCTGGGCTGGAAGAGGAGCAACCGGGACAGAATCCGGCGCCCCGACCGGGACTAGAACCCCGTGTGCCGGCGTCGCAGGTGGAGGATTAGCCCATTGAGCCCCAGCGCCGGCCAATAGCACAGGTTTTTTCAAATGCTGTGAGGGGCCGGCATTGTGGCATAGCAGTTAAAGCTGCCACCAACAAATGTCCCAGCTGCTCTACTTCCAATCCAGCTCCCTATTAATAGCCTGGGAAAAGCAGTGGAAGATGGCCCAAGTGTTTGGTCCCCTGCTCCCATGTGGGAGACCTTGAAGAAGCTCCTGGTTACTGGTTTTGTTCTGGCCCAGCCCTGACAGTTGTGCCATCTGAGGAGTGAACTAGCAGGTGGAAGACCTCTCTCTGTCCCTCCTTCTCTCTCTGTAACTGACTTTCAAATAAATAAATAAAGCTTTTAAAAATGCTGTAATGAATTGAGGTGTTGTATAGGTAGGAAGAAAAAAATCAATGTATCTTGAATGGATTATTCACCATGTGTCAGTATCATTAATCCATAGTCACACAGCCAGATAATAATGATAGCAAGTATGCCAATGTGAAGAATGGGAACATATAGCATTATTTTCTAAGATTAAAGTTATTCATAATGTTCTGAAGCAAACCAAGGCTGAATTTAGAGCTTTGGAATTTGCAGTTTGTGTGTTCTCTCACTCATTCTTACTTTCCAACCATAGAATCTTTCTAATTCTCTGCCACTTCATTTTTTGGAGAAAGAAGAATTCTTAAAAAAGTCTTTCCTGTGCATCTAACAGTAAATGTTTTCTACTCTACCAGGACTTGTTTATTGACTTTATTACAAGTTCAATGTCTGTTTTCACTTTTGCTCTTCCCAAGTTACTAATTGGAGCACAACACAACTATTTGCATGCAAAGAAACTTTGGCTTTACATCATTATTAATATTATATATGGTATTATTTCCACTGAATTGTATTTTCCTGGGGACTGTCCAATCCATATTTTACTGATTCATTTGGGGCATGAAATTGCATGTGATCTTTTAGTACCATTAATATGTTTTGTTCCATTTTATCCTTAAATGTCTATATTATACAGTTTTGTAACAGATTTAAAATGAATTATAGTTTTTTGAATTTCTAAATGCATTTGCAATTACAACCATCAATGAATAAAGTAATTTTATTTTTAAATTTTTTCACTTTTTTTTAAAGATTTATTTGTTTATTTGAAAGGCAGTGTTTCTCTCAGAGAGGAAGAGGCAGAGAGAGACAGAGAGAGAAAGTGAGAGAGAGAGGTTGCCCATCTGCTGGTTCACTCCCTAAATGGCCACAACAGCCAGAGCTGGGCCGATCCAAAGCCCGGAGCCTGGAGTTTCTTCTGGGTCTCCCACATGGGTGCAGAGGCCCAAGGACTTGGGCCATCTTTCACTACTTTCCCAGGCCATAATAGAGACCTACAGTGGAAGTGGAGCAGCTGGAACTCGAACCAGCACCCATTTGGGATGCTGGCACTGCAGGCAGCACCTTTACTTGCTATGCCACAGCACTGGTCCCATAAGGTACATTTTCAAACGCAATGCTTTAAGAAGCCATTGATGTTACCAAGTTAATGAGTGGTGCTATATTATAATTTGAAAATTTGTGGGCTGTAAGTTGCTAGAAAGCCTCTTATAGATGATTTTATAAGCCCAGAATTTGTGATATATTCTAGCTAAGATTACTTACACACTCATATTGATTGCAAATATGATTCATTTAGAATGAATTGTGTTAGTTGTTAGAAGTTAATAGTCAAATAAGTGTTCCCAACCCCTAAGCAACTCATGTCTCCCCAGCTTTGGCTGTAGGCCCAAGTAACAATCTATTTTTTTTTAAGATTTATTTATTTACTTGAAAGACAGCATTATAGAGGGGCAGAGGCATAGAGACAGAGAGGACTTCATCCGCTCGTTCAACTGCCCGGTTGGCCACAATGGCTGGAGCTGTGCTGATCTGAAGCCAGGAGATTCTTTCGGGTCTCTCTCGTGGGTGTAGGGGGCCCAAACACTTGGGCCATCTTCTACTGCTTTCCCAGGCCATCAGCAGAGATCTGGATGGAAGAGGAGCAACTGGGACTTAGAACCAGCACCCATAGGGGATGCCAGCACCGAAGGCGCGGCTTTACCTGCTATGCCACAGCACCAGCTCCAACAATTTATTTTTAAAGTAGTTCTGGAAGTGTACCTGTTGCCTTAAGAGTGGAGTGATTGGACATCTTATTTCACTAGAAATTTTAAGAGATTAATTATATTGTCTTTGAGTATGAAAAGTATGGAAATGATTATTGCTACTTACCCAATTCTATGAACTTAGGCAGAAAGAGTTGAGGACAGGAATACAGAAAAGGTAATGGAAAAGTCAAGAAATAAAGCCAAGAAGTATTTATTATGTCACCCAGTTTCATAACTTCTGTACCTATCTTGAATGTGGTGGAGTTGGTAGGAGGTGAGGGGAAATAAATAGAATTATTTAAAAAAAAAAACATGGGAATGAAAATAATTTGAGCATTACAAAGGGAAAATCTCATTAAAACGTAAAGTGGTACAAATTGTCTTGGACTCTCTTATCCTTTCTATAACCTTTGCTATCAAGACCTTTCAATCATTCGTCTTTATTATTATGTGAGGGAGGGGAGAGAAGCAGAGAAATAGACACAGAGAAAATGACAGACAGATCTTCCGTTTGCTGGTTCACTCTCCAAATGCCTGCAACTTCAGGGACTGGCCTCTGCTGGAGCTGAAGACAAGAGCCAGGATTTCAATCCAGGTCTCCAAAGAGGGTGGCAAGAATCTAGCTACTTGATTCATCACCTCCCATTCGTCTTTGAATCTCCAGAATGTAGGGTGGTATGTAATAATTTCCCATTAAATGTTCACTGAATTAATTCGTTCAGTTTGTTTCAGCAGGATTTCAGGGGCAGCTGTTATTCTGTCTTCTTTCTCTGAACTCTTGCATTACTGGTTTGTGCTGTTTGATTATTATTTTAGTATGTACCTTATCATCTTATGATCACTTACCTGAAATAGTTTAGAACGTTTCTGTTTTATTCATGTGTACCTGATCGACAGAATTAAATTACATGTCCTTGTAGGCAGCAGTTTACTCACTTCATTTGTACCTCTCATAATAAGCCAATACAAAAATATACAATACATGCTAATTAATTTGAAAGCCTGGAAAAACTGCTTCTACCATATCATAATATTCCACAAACCTGGAGCCAGCAATGTGGCTTAACAGCTAGGGCTGCTGCCTGCTATGTCAGCATCCCATGTGGGCACCGATTCTTATCCTGGCTGCTCCACTTACGATCCAGCTCCCTCTAACATGCCTGGGAAGGCAGCAGAGGATGGCCCAAGTATTTGGGCCCCTGAACCCACGTGAGAGACCCAGATGAAGCTCCTGGCTCATGGCTCCAGTCTGGCCCAGTCCTGGCCTTTGCAGCTATTTGGGGACTGAAAAAGATGATGGAAAATCTCTCTATCTTTATCTCTCCCTCTCTCTCTGTAACTCTGCCTTTCAAATAAATAAGTAAATCTTTTAAAAAAATATTCTACAAATCCATTCCACAATGGAGCACATGTTTTAAGGGAAATAAAACTATATGTAGGTTATGAAATAAAGCTTATATTTACTCCAGAATGTCACTTAATAATGATGGAAACAGAACTTGCATGGAATAATTTAAAAGTACAGAAGCCAATGTTGGAGGAAGTTTAAATTTTTTTATTTGCAAATATAATTTTTTTCAAATTCTTGAGTTTGACTTTCATTTTAAATTAAATTATGCATTATATTTATTGGCCAATTTCTTCACTTGCAGATAATCTCTTGCTCTTCGATGTTATTAGCTTTCCAACTAATTTTTTTTTTATTTTATTTTTTGACAGGCAGAGTGGACAGTGAGAGAGAGAGACAGAGAGAGAGGTCTTCCTTTTGCTGTTGGTTCACCCTCCAATGGCCGCCGTGGCCGGCGCGCTGAGGTCAGCGCACCGCGCTGATCCGATGGCAGGAGCCAGGTACTTATCCTGGTCTCCCATGGGGTGCAGGGCCCAAGGACTTGGGCCATCCTCCACTGCACTCCCTGGCCACAGCAGAGAGCTGGCCTGGAAGAGGAGCAACCGGGACAGAATCTGGCGCCCCGACCAGGACCAGAACCCAGTGTGCCAGCGCTGCAAGGTGGAGGATTAGCCTAGTGAGCCATGGCGCCGGCCTGCTTACCAACTAATTTTAAGATCAGAAGCCAATATGTATGTATTTCATGGTTATATTTTTATAATCTGTTTCCTTTATTTGATAACCAAAGGAGTTTCAATGATATTAAGACAATACATTCAGTAAACAGAGTTATGCATATTTCAATGACCCAATGCCAAGATTAGAAAGTTAAAGAATAGATTTAGTTTATTTAAACCTAGCAGACTTAACGGCATTATGAATTCATAGCACCTATGATCTCCTTGGATACCCAGCATGAGACTCAGTAAGTATAGACACTTCTTCAACAGCAACAACAGAAAAGATTTACTGAATCCTTTCATTTTTCTGACATCAATCAATATTCAGTGCCTTTCAGAAAACTATTTATTTTGTCACCCATCTGTCCACATTCTGACCTCCTTTAGGCATCCAGTGCTTTTAAATCTGTAAGCTGTTCAGGGGCTACTACTATAACACCCAATGGTGGCTTTATTCTTGACATTTGGTAAATCCTCCATAGAGACAGATATAATAATCAAGTCTTAGAATTACTGTGTCCACGCTTTTAACCAAATTATCCCTAAAGCGATTAATTTGTTAACCCATTCAAAGCCAATTACTTAGATGTTTCAATATATTATTGTATGTAGATTACTCTTTATTGGCAATTGTCTTCCTCTTGGGGGAGGCGCAAACAAATGCTGAAATACAATAGCAGGAGAGTTTTTTGATAGTTGTTAGGAATAAGAATAGGAGAGAAGGAGCTGCATTTTTGAAATACCCAAATGCTCAAGCATCTCACATAATACCAAGGAACTTCAAAATGTTCAATAAATGATTTGAAAATATTTTATAGGTATTGCGTAGATAATATAGCCTAAGAGTTTTATAATACAATGAAATGTACATGTTCTCCTAAATGACTATGCAAATTCAGAAACCATTATGCTTTAAAGAAAACAGTAACTTCTACTTTTGCTGGTATTGACTCATATAGTTCAATAAACAATGCCAATCTTACCAGGAGTTGGCCTCTTGCTCATTTTGAAACTAGCAAGAAATCAGACAATATATCTTCTATATTTAGAATAAATGAGGAAGCACAGACAATAAGGAAGAAAATCATCCTAAAATAAAATGTGTACAATAACATTATCCTTAATTTTAATGTACTTATATAAGTTATAGGAAAATAATGATGCCAAATATGAATGTCTCAAGTTTAATAAGAGTGATTAAATCCAATAACTCACTGTTCTCTAAGAAAGAGGTATATGATTTAATTCTTGTAATATGTGCTAAACATGGATTTGCTTGATTGAGTCTATTCCATAGATGCTACCCTTAATTGTTGTAGGTCTTGTCTTCTCAATTAGATTAAAAGCTCCCCTACATTATCAACTCTTACTTCTTTCTGTTTGTATGTCCCATAGTATATAGGAGTGTATTTGTTCCAGCAACATGTTCAGCATTCTTTCATAAATGAAAGGATGTGATAACATGATGACATCATAGGAAATAAACATTGATGTGGATTTTTAAATGTAAAATGAAAGATATCAAAATATGAAAGCTTAAATATTAAAAATAGGATAGACAGTCACATTCCTTATAAAACTTTGAACAAGAATATGACAAGAGGGGGACCTTAGTTAATTGCTATATATGCTTGCAGTTTTCATGTAAAGCTCTTAGATAATTCAACATAAACCAAATATATATTTAAAATTATTTTCATCTCCCTATAAAAGTTTTTGTTTGGCTTTTATTTGTTTTTAGTAGATTGATTTTGTAATACTAGGGTCTCTGAAATAGCAGGATTGTGTTCCAAATTTAACCACACTTGAGAGAAGGAATGTGTTTCCAACCTTGTGTTTGCTTTTAATTGCTTATTTTCCAGGTTGCCTTTCTCCAGAAGTTGTGCAGGAAGGACAATAAATGCACTGATGTCTCATGCATTTTCATCTCCTGAGCTAGAATAATAGGACAAATCTTTGTCTGAGCAGGGGAGTGGGGACAGGTGGAACAGGCAATCTACTAATGTCCAAATAACAACTGACAGGCAAATCCCTGACTAGGAGGGTGAAGAAGACTGAAAGGAGTGAGGACCCAGGCATGCAGGAAGAAAATTTCTGAAAGCCAGCCCTTTCCATTGAGTAGGAAAGTGATGATACCAGAGAAGACTAGGTTAGGTGTGTCAGTTCTCATCTACCATCCACCTGCACAAAATGTTGTGATTCAGCAATAAAATTTTTACCGTCCAATGATAATTACTGTAGCTGTCATTGGCTGTGAAAATCATCTCACTATACTCAAGTGCTTCAAGCTATTATGTAGTTTAAGTCGGAATTTTCCACAATGCTGAAAAGTGTTCAGTTTTGTACTCTTGATGTTCATGTTCATTTTTGGTTATTTTTTTTCACCTTTACTGAGATGTCAAAAGACAAATCCATGAGAAATTTTGTTATAGATATAATTGGCTTTGATTCATTATTCCTAAGTCAATCAGCCTCACTCTGCATAATAATAAGAGAGCTCTCACTGGGCAATGGAGAACAGTGAGTTTTGTAAGGTAGGGGCAAAGAAACAAAACAATAGAGAAAAATGGTTAATGTTAGGTTACTTCAGGTTACTTTGACTTGGTAAGGGTTAAAGCAAAGATGAATTCCTTATTATCCTGAATAGTTAGATTCAGAATCTGCTATTTTCATGAAACACTGGCCTGTTTGGGATCTATCTACTTCCTTAAAGTCTCAGTTTGATTTTGGGGCATTTAGCTTCAGTGACTCCATTTTAGTTTGGACTCATTTTTTGGGACCTAGGCCAGGAGCTCAGTCTCAATGACCTCCCATAATTTTTGTTTAACAGAGATAATTTTTGGTATATTTTTCTTATTGCCATGTATATCCTGTAGGAAATCAAATTCTACTTTCTTTTATTAGTTTTCCATGATGTTATTTTCTCCCTTACATAAAAGGTTTTTCTCCTTAAACATGTCTTCGTCTCTCTGATATAACTCTGCTTCTCTTCCATCCCTATCATTTCCAATGTAATTATTGCTTGGACTAGAATCCATTTATAAAGAGATGTGCTCTGTTGCTTCATGCTGCTGACGAAAGA
Source organism: Oryctolagus cuniculus (assembly GCF_051225735.1). Lineage (NCBI taxonomy): Eukaryota > Metazoa > Chordata > Mammalia > Lagomorpha > Leporidae > Oryctolagus > Oryctolagus cuniculus. The sequence continues at coordinate 78,403,521 of NC_142888.1, read as the reverse complement.
TTCATAGTGATAGTAAGGAAAGCATTGCGTTTAGTTAGCAATCTAATATAGTAAGGCAGGGGAGACATATTAGAAGATAAGATGACCTTGTAACTAAACAGATTGAAAATACAAACTACAATTGTGTTTTGGAGGCAGGTGTTTGGCCCAGTAGTTAAGTAGTTAAGTTCCAGGCCCCTGTTCTATTTCCGATTTCATTTTCATGCTAATGTACACTGAGAGGCAGCATGTCTTAGATACTCAAGTTGATTTTTCTCCAATAGCAGGGGCTGGGTGAGGCCAAATCTGGGAGTCTGGAATTCAATACAAGTCTCCCATGTGTTTGACAGGGACCCAACTACATGCTAAGACATAGTTTTTTTTTTTTTAACTTTTATTTAATGAATATAAATTTCCAAAGTACAGAATATGGATTACAATGGCTTCCCCCCCATAACGTCCCTCCCACCCGCAACCCTCCCCTTTCCCACTCCCTCTCCCCTTCCATTCACATCAAGATTCATTTTCGTTTCTCTTTATATACAGAAGATCAGTTTAGCATATATTAAGTAAAGATTTCAACAGTTTGCTCCCACACAGAAACATAAAGTGAAAAATACTGTTTGAGTACTAGTTATAGCATTAAATCTCAATGTACAGCACACCAAGGACAAAGATCCTACATGAGGAGTAAGTGCACAGTGATTCCTGTTGTTGACTTAACAAATTGACACTCTTGTTTATGGCATCAGTAATCACCCTAGGCTCTTGTCATGAGCTGCCAAAGCTATGGAAGCCCCCTGAGTTCACTGACTCTGATCATATTTACGCAAGGCCATGGTCAAAGTGGAAGTTCTTTCCTCCCTTCAGAGAAAGGTACCTCCTTCTTTGATGACCTGTTCTTTCCACTGGGATCTCACTCGCAGAGATCTTTCATTTAGTTTTTTTTTTTTTTTCCAGAGTGCTAAGACATAGTTTTAAAAAGCTTATTCGGCCAGCGCCAGGGTTCAATAGGCTAATCCTCTGCCTGCAGCGCCGGCAAACTGGGTTCTAGTCCCAGTTGGGGAGCCAGATTCTGTCCCGATTGCCCCTCTTCCAGTCCAGCTCTCTGCTGTGGCCAGGGAGTGCAGTGGAGGATGGCCCAAGTCCTTGGGCCCTGCACCCACATGGGAGACCAGGAGAAGCACCTGGCTCCTGGCTTCAGATCACCGTGGTGCACCGGCTGCGGTGGCCATTGGAGGGTGAACCAATGGCAAAGGAAGACCTTTCTCTCTGTCTCTCTCTCTCACTGTCCACTCTGCCTATAAAACAAACAAACAAACAAACAAACAAAAACACCTCATTCAGAGGGGAGCAGGCATTTAGCCTTCCAGTTAAGACACATTCCACATCAAAGTACCTGGGTTTGATTCCTAGCTCCAGCTTCCTGCTAGTGCTGATTCTGGGAGCTAGTAGTGATAGCTCAAATGACTGGATTCTTGCCCCATATGGAAGATCTCAATAGCAGTTTCAGCTCCTAGTTTTGGCTCTGACCCAGCCCCAGGGGGCTGCTGGCATTTGGGGAGTGAACCAGCAGATGGGAGCTCTCTTTCTCTCTGCCTTTCAAATACTTTTTTAAAGTTTATGCAGAGAACAACTCTACTTCTAATAGTAAAGTATCTCATTTTTCTTCATATTATTGTTGCCAGCATACTATATCATATGTAATGATTACAGAACTTGAGTTCTGAGCAAAAATTAAATATTGGATTTTGTAAGAACTTAAAAAGGTTTGAGATATGACTTTTGTGTTTGCTTTTGACCATTGAATACTCATTTTTTTCTTCTTTGCTTGATTCTTAAGGTCATTAATATTAAATCTTTCATTCTTTTTTTAAAGATTTTATTTATTTATTTGAGAGTTAGAGCCACAGACACAGAGAGAGAGAGAGACAGAAAGAGAGAGGTCTTCCATCCTCTGGTTCACTCCCCAAATGACTGCAATGGCCAGAGCTGAGCCAATCCGAAGTCAGGAGCCAGGAGCTTCTTCCAGGTCTCCCTCACGGGTACAGAGGCCCAAGTAATTGGGACATCTTCCACCATCTTCCACTGCTTTCCCAGGCCATAAACAGAGAGCTGGATTGGAAGAGGAACAGTTGGGATGTGAACCAACACCCATATGGGATACTGGCACTGCCAACAGAGGCCTAGCCTACTATGCTACAGCGCAGGCCCTTAACTTTTTCATTCTTTCTTTATTTTTTTTTTTTTGAAGATTTATTTATTTATTTGAAAGTCAGAGTTACACAGAGAGAGGAGAGCCAGAGAGAGAGAGAGAGAGAGAGAGGTCTTCCATCCGATGGTTCACTCTGCAATTGGCCACAACAGCTGGAGCTGCACCGTTCCAAAGCCAGGAGCCAGGAGCTTCTTCCAGGTCTCCCATGTCAGTGCAGGGGCCCAAGCACTTGGACCATCCTCCACTTCCCTCCCCAGCCGTAGCAGAGAGCTGGATCGGAAGTGGAGCAGCCAGGTCTTGAACCGGAGCCCATATAGGATGCTGGCGCTTCAGGCCAGGGCATTAACCCGCTGCACCATAGTGCTGGCCCCTAACATTTCATTCTTAACACATAAATTTTACTCTTTTACTTTTAAGTATAACCCATCCTATGGCCACTTTAAAATGTTTAGAAAACATTTGGAAATATCTTAAATTCAATATATAGTAATATTAGAGCCTAAATTTCAATGAATAAGTTATTTGTGAGTAGGCTTTTTTAAAAAGTAGTCTGTACTTCATAAAATATACTGTAAGTTATTTCCACATGCTTATCTTGAATAGTGGTTTTTTTTTTTTAATAAACAAAGTTTCTTAGCAACTATACCAGTGACATCAGGGCTACCTGCTTACGAACAACCTTGCATTATATTCATTTTTTGCTCTGCTGTACAGCATTTTATAACCTATGGATTATCAGAATCATTAAACTCTTAATTATTTTTTTCCTTGAGTTTTAATTGAACTCTGGGCTCTATCAAACAGAGTAAAGCATAATATCACATGCTAGGGCACTTAATATATTCCAACTCGTAAGCAACAAATCTAAATATGGACTAAATAAATTATGGTCTAACTGAAAGGTAAAACTATTGTTTAGAGAATTAGTTGCTTTTTATAACAAAAAAATACCCTAGAGAACAATAACAAAATTTAATTGCTTGCACATGTCTCTAACTCTGCTTTCTGTGAGAGGTTACTTGGTTTCTGTTTATTTTCCTGTTACATTAGAAGTAGGACTTAACTAAATCTTGGAGAAGAGGATTTTTTTTTGGTTGTCTCATTTTCTTAGTATCAGGTGCTGAATTTAGTTGTAATCTTACATAAGCGAGTCATCATTAGTGTATTTTATCTTAGCTATTGATCAATTCATTGTTCAAAGTTTATTCTTTTCTACCAATATGTTATAAGATATCTACACACTTCTATTTTGAAGAGCGTAAAATAATGATGAAAGGACAGGTTTGCTGAACTTTGGAGGCATATGAGAATGTTTTAAGTTCCTCATTATGTGATGCGACTATGGAGTGTAGAACTGGAGCACTGGAACTAGATGGCATTGAAGACATACAACATTGATTTCTAAGAAGCCAAGGAACTAAACTGGATCCAGTTCATTTTCTTGTGTGCACAAATTACACACAGACCCTGTTCCAAATGTGTATCACAAACCCAAAGCAGCTCTTTTTAAAAATTTGCTCCAAAATAAACCTATCTTTTAATTCCATTTTCCACAAACTTGTTGAAGTCCCCTTGTATGTACATATATTCAGAATGAAAACATGCCTTTGATTTATTAAATAGTGGATGGGTTTGGATACAATAGACTGTCAATGATAAGTCCTATGACTTGTTTCTTAGCACTTGTGTGTTAATGTGGGACTATTGATTGCTTTATCATCCTTGCATAGATGCCATATATGCTGATTTTAGCTTAAAATAAATTCTTTCAGTAGGAACAAGTTTAAAGTACTTTAAGGACATATCTTAGGAATACCTGAAATTAATGACTAATCATCCCAATTCAAAATGAGTACTCTGATCTGCTCTTACACATCACCCACACGTTTTTGCTTTCCAATTTTTATTTAGCTCTCAGAGATGCCATGAGGAAAACCATCATCTGAAAGATAAAACTTCTATAATTATCATTGAAATTATATAACTAGATTTGTTACCGGAGAAATTGCAGGGTTCTTGCCTTCGCGCAAGAAAGAATTCAGGTGTGAGACAGAGAGTAGTGGGAGGTAAAATAGCAAGGTTTATTAGGGAAGGGACATCCGTAAGGATGGATGGGCACCTCTCCAGACAGAGCCTGAGAGACTGGGGGCGGGGGGGGTGGTGGAGGTTACATGGTTGAGTGGAGAGATTACACCTGGCCAGACCAGGCGGGCAGCTCAGCAGAGAGGCAGAGGGCTGAGCGCGCAGTCCAGTTGAGGGTTTTTAAGGAGATGGGTCTTTGTCTTCACACATCTCCTCCTGAAACAAAGGATTTTATGGCTGTAAATATTAAGAAGCTCCTATCTGAGTTTTCCCTTGAAGGTATCAGACAGGAGGAAGCCTAGCTGGCGCCATCCTGGGTTCAGAGGAAGGGTGAGCAGGACCCCCTAGAGAATGGGGATCCGGAGCAGGGTGTTTGAAATGCGGATACTGGGCTGCATCTGGGAGACTGTGGAAGATTTGTCAGGCAGAAGGGTGCCCCCAAGGGGCGGGGATCTCCACCTGGCAGGTTGTGGGGTAGAAGGGGGCAGGGCAGAATGTGAATACCGGGCTGCCCCTGAAACATTGTCAGCAGATGCATATGCTGGACATAGATGTCTTCTCTTTAGGCCTTTATGTCACACACATAAGCTCATAACTGACTTGCTACCTAACAGATTCACACTTAAGATAAATTGGTGTGGACCCTGAAAAGGCATAAAGACAGGGAGTAAAAATGGGGTCTATAGTATGTGCCCTAATAAGTAAATTCTCCATATATTTCCTTCTTGCAAATACTCTAAAGTCAGAGTCATTTACTTTATAATTTCTCATAAACATCAAAACCATGATATGATCACAAACGTGGGTACCAAGAGTTACCCTCTTTGCCTATGTATTTCATTAAATTGCTGTTAATTAACCCTTCTGCTAGGCAGGCTCTAAAATGCAAAATAGAAGGGAGACAACAAAGCCACAATTTCTCCTTTGGATTATTTAGATATTTCAAGTAGTGCTACATACTTTGAACTAAACATAAATGTTCACTTCAACTAAAATACATACAATGCACATATATGGTAAGGTTAAACTTATTTTTAAAACAAATGTTTTTTAAAAATTTTTTGACAGGCAGAGTGGACAGTGAGAGAGAGAGACAGAGAGAAAGGTCTTCCTTTGCCATTGGTTCACCCTCCAATGGCCACTGCAGCCGGTGCACCACGCTGATCAGAAACCAGGAGTCAGGTGCTTCTCCTGGTCTCCCATGCGGGTGCAGGGCCCAAGCACTTGGGCCATCCTCCACTGCACTCCCGGGCCACAGCAGAGAGCTGGACTGGAAGAGGAGCAACCGGGACAGAATCTGGCGCCCTGACCAGGACTAGAACCCAGTTTGCCGGCGCCGCAGGCAGAGGATTAGCCTAGTGAGCTGTGCCGGCCCAAACAAATTATTTTTGTAGGGGACATAAACAGATATTTGCTTTCAAATGACTTACAGAGGTCAAAAGTAACAATGTATCTATGATATATTTTCTGTTTGTGTCAATTCTTTATATACAAAGGTCAGTATGACTAATTTGTTTTTCATGCTGCTTTTGATCAATAGCTTCTTTTATAAAGTTCATTGTTATAGGTAAGATGTCATTAAAATGATGAAGATGAGAGCAGTCATAGGCTGACAGCGATCCTAAAAACAAAGCTAAGAGCAATATTCACACACAAACAACTTGCTGGTAATAAATTAGAGTTTTCTCAGGATAGCATGTGAAATATACTTTAAGTGATGAGCATGCTGATTTATTAGAGTTATTTCATTGGAGTAGAAAAACTTCATAAGCTGAATTTTCTGGTGATTTTTTTTAATATTACTCAGATTCTTACTAAACCCCCTTTGTTCATTAGAATTTTGATGATCAGATGAAATGTGAATCATTTAATTGAGCATAATATTCATCAGACACATCACTATGAACCAGGCCATTGAATAAATTAAACTTATTATTAAGAATACTGATTTTGAACTCTTCCCTTCGATATTGCCTAATAAATTTTGGCATGACAATAATTTGTATTTCCAAACCACCTTAACCTAAAGACCATGAATCAGCTGACCCTCTGAGGTACACAATTTTCTTTTTTTTTTTTAAATATTTATTTATTTATTTGAAAGTCAGAGTTACACAGAGAGAGAAGGAGAGGCAGAGAGAGAGAGAGAGAGGTCTTTCATCCAACTGGGTTCACTCCCCAGTTGGCCACAACAGAGCTGCGCCTCTTCTGGGTCTCCCACGCAGGTGCAGGGGCCCAAGGAATTGGGCCATCGTCCATTGCCCTCCCAAGACCTAGCAGAGAGCTAGATTGGAAGTGGAGCAGCTGGAACTCAAACTGGCGCCCACATGGGATGCCGGCACTGCAGACAGTCACTTTACCCGCTATGCCACAGCACCAGGCCCAAGGTACACATTTTTCAATGCAGCTTCCCTGTGTACTGGGAACCATGTCAGGCTGCTCTATAGATTTCTCATTAGAATTTATCTTTTACTGGTACAAGAAAGAAATATTAATTTATTGCATAAATATATATAGTTCTATATTTTAAGCACTAAATCGAAAGAATGCTTTTGAGCAATAAATTAGGAGTTTATTGCTCTGGTAACAACTCCCATTCATTGAACAATTACTATATGCCTGGCATCTTTCTAAGAGTTTAACATGCATTTTTCATTGTATCTGTATGGCAACCTTTTTAAATAACATTTATTTATTTATTTTGAAAGTCAGAGTTACAGACACACACACACACACACACAGAGACCCCAAGAGAGAGAGAATATCTTCCATCCGATGGTTCACTCCCCAGATGGCTGAAGCCAGGAGCCAGCAGCTTCATCTGGGTCTCCCACGTGGGTGGCGGGGCCCCAAGTATTTGGACCATCTTCAGGTGCTTTTCCCAGGCTATTAATATGGAACTGGATCACAAATGGAGCAGCTGGAACAGGAACCGGTGCCCATATGGGATGCTGGCATCGCAGGCAACTGCTTTACCCAGTATACCACAACACTGACCCAACAACAACCTTTTATAATAAGTTCTGTAAATATTCCTATTTAAAAGGTTAGGATACACTCACCAAGACATTAAGGAACCGGCCTAAGATCACAGTATATAAGTGACAAAGCTGAGATAATTCCCTTAACCATTTACTCCATGAAGTTTTCTGTTTGCATACAGAAAATCATTACTTTGGGGTGAGTGGCACATGGTTAATATTCTTCTTTGGATGCCTGAATCCCATATTGGAGTGCCTAGATTTGAATCCTGGCTCCACTTCTGAATCCAGGTAATGGAGAGGCAGCAGGTAATGGTTCAGAGTATTTGAGTTCCTGTCATCCACGTGGAAGACCAGAGTGACTTCCTAGATCATGGCTTCTTCATGATCCAGACCTAGCTATTGCAGACATTTAGGGAGTGAACCAGTAGATAGAAGATCTCTCTCTCTCTCTCTCTCTCCCTCTCTCTCTCTCTCCCCACCCCACCTGTCAAATAAATGACAATAAATAATAAATGTTTAAAAATCATTACTTTTGGTTTGGTCTTCAACTATGTAAGTATCAAATTAGCTTTTGGTCAAAAGTAAACTGAAAAAACTCCATTTTTAGATAAAGATTTATTGATTTATTTGAAAGGCAGATTTACAGACACACACACATATCTTCCATCCGATGGTTAACTCCCCAAATGGCCTCAATGGCTGGGGCCTGGCCAGGCTAAAGCCAGGAGGTGGGAACTCCATCCAAGTCTCCCATGTGGGTGGCAAGGGTCCCAAGCACTTGGGCCATCATCCGCTGTTTCCCAGGTGCATTAACAGGGAGCTGGGTCGAAAGTGGAGCAGCTAAGATACAGATGGGTGCTTATAAGGAATGCTGGCATCACAGGTGGAGGCTTAACTCTCTGAACCACCGTGCTTGCCCCCCAGAATGCCTTTTTACCCAGAATTAAGCAGTTAAAAATGAGTTGATTTTTTTCTTCTGAGCCTACCATGCAGTAACATACTTTCTTTGGTTTTAATTAATTGAATAGTGTGAATTCAATGTGTATAATGAATATGTACTTACCAAAACTCAAATTTATGCAAATATATTAAATTTCTCACTAAATGTGTGGCAGGGAGCTGCTGACTACTGCCTGCAAAGAAACCCATATAATGTTGTTATAAGTTGGCCATGTGTTTGCTTTTAGGCAGTTTGCCTGAATAAAATATATTCAGGAACAAGGTAGTCTTCCCTCTCAAAAGTAGTGTGGTTTATAATTATTATATGGATTTAATCGGACAACAGATCTGAATCAAGATTGGACTTAAAGTTCATTCTTATTTAAAGTTACTTATATATCCCAGGATACATTTTCTGTGAAAATTATGGCTTCACAAATGAACTTCAGCAGTTTCAGATAAATTTAAGTGAATATCTAACTAGAATGACAAATTATTGCATGTAAATACAGCTTTATACCTTGCTTTCAGGTTCCAGATGCCTAATTGTAAAATTACATTAAATAATTTTAATCTCAACAAATATTAAAATGAGCATTCTTCTATGTTATTGGTTTTTTGTCACTTTTTAATCAATAGACTCAAAATTCAGAAGATTTGGGTTTGTAGTTTTCTGCTACAATATTTGAATTTGGCATTTAACTTTTAATTCAATTATTTTTACATTTCCACTAAGATTGACATTGCACAATATGTTTGTTTATTCAATCATTAAGTTGATCAATGATGGCTTTGAGATTATGTAATTTTTTCTATGCATAAATATTGTAAAATGCCATAACACTTCCAGATTTTTTTCATCATTACATTTATTATGTAGTCCTTGATGTTATTAATGTGGTCTTTATTTTTAAGAAGTTGGCATCCACAATAATGAATTATTACCATTATTCAGACTTCCCAGTTCTTTGGAAAGTAAAATAAACATATTCAGATATCACTACAAACTCTTCTTTAAAAACAACATACTGAGAATGACTCTAATATGCCCTGATTGTAAAGACTGTTTATAGAAGGTGAGTAATGACAGTTTATCTTAATTGCAGAAATGAAAAAAATCAACACAATTTATATAAGTATGAATCAAAACTTGTCAGGATTCTATTAAGATACAGGCAAATAAGAAATAAACAAGGAAAAACACACATCAGGAACATTTAATCTAATTTAGTTCTGTAAAATTTATTTTCATTTTATTTAAAAGATAGACACAGGGGATGGGGAGAGAGAGAGAAGAGAGAGAGAGTGATCTTCCATCTGCTGAGTCATTCTCTAAATGCCCAAAACAGCCAGGGTTTGGCCAGATCGAAGCTAGGAGTCTAGAACTCAGTTGGGGTTTCCCTGTGGGTGGCAGGGACTCATGTACTTGAACCATCATCTGCTACTTCCTGGGTGCATTTCAGAAGGAAATTGGTTCAGAAGAGCAGGAGACAGGACTCAAACTAGACACTCTGAGACAAGGCACAGGAATTCTTCCAAGCAGCATCTTAACCACTGAGCCAAATGGCTGCCCCAAGAGCATTTACTTGTTATAAGAGAGAAGGGTTAAATGTGAAAATTGGAGTAATTTGGACTACAAAATTAGTTTACCTGAATCATGATATAAAATAATGTTTTGTACCACTTGGATAAAATCATATAAATATTTCAATATCATTCTTGATTAAGCAAATTTATATGTTAGCATTTACTTACACAAAATTTTTTAAAAGATTCATTTATTTATTTGAAAGGCAGAGTTACAGAGAGGCAGAGGCATAGGCATAGGCAGAGAGAGAGAGAGAGAGAGAGAGGTCTTCCATCTGCTGGGTCACTCCCCAAATGGCTGCAATGGCTGCAGCTGGGCCTATCCGAAGCCAGTGTTTCTTTTGGGTCTCCCACACGGGTGCAGGGGCCCAAGGACTTGGCCATCTTCTACTGCTTTTCCAGGCCATAGCAGAGAGCTGGATTGGAAGTGGAGCAGCCCGGTCTCAAAGCAGCACCCACATGGGAAGCTGGCGCTGCAGGCAACGGCTTTACTCTCTGTGCCATAGCGTCAGCCTCTACACTAATTTTTTTAAAAAGATTTATTTATTTACTTGAAAGTCACAGATACACAGAGAGGAGAGGCGGGGGAGGGGGGTTTTCGATCCGCTGGTTCACTCCCCAGATGGCTACAATGGCTGGAGCTGTGCTGATCCAAAGCCAGGAGCCAGGAGCTTCTTCCAGGCCTCCCATGCGGGTGCAGGGGCCCAAGGACTTGGGCCATCTTCTGCTGCTTTCCCAGGCCATAGCAGAGAGCTGGATTGGAAGTGGAGCAGCCGGGACTAGCACCGGCACCCATATGGGATGCCAGCACTGTAGGCAGCGGCTTTACCTGCTACGCCACAATGCCAGCCCTCCTACACTAAATTTTTTAAAGTAATATACTAGCTATATGACTTGGACAATTTACTTAGCTTCCTTACAAAGTGGGATGTTTCTTACCCATAAAATGCAGAAAAGTCTTTCATATGAGTATTAAATGAAATAGTGTAGTTATATACCTACTTTTAAAATAACTACAAGTAATTCTCCATAAGAATATTCAAATATGGGGCCGGAATTGTGGCATAACAGGTTAAGTCTCTGCCTGCAATGCTAGCATCCCATATGGGCCCTGGCTCATGTCCCAGCTTCTCTGTTTCCAATCCAGCTCCCTGCTAGTGTGCCTGGGAGAAGCAGCAGAAGATGACCCAAGTGTTCACCCCTGCACCCAAGTGGGAGATGCGGAGAAAGCTCCTGGCTCTTGGCTCCTGGCTCTTGGCTCCTGGCTTTGGCCTGGCCTAGCCCGGGCCCTTGTGGCCATCTGGGGAGTGAGCTAGTGATGGAAGATCTCTCTATCTCTCCTTCTCTCTCTTTGTAACTCTGCCTTTCAAATAAACAAAATAAATCTTTAAAAAGAGAATATTCACATGCACAAAGGCAAATAACCAAGATTTCAAATTAACACATGTACACTATGTGCATTCTGAAACATAATTTTGGAAGATATTGCAACCATATATACATGTACTTTACAGTTACTATTTAGAAATTGAGATTGTTAGACTGTGTTATGATTTGCCGTTTTTAACTGGATTGTTTGGTCAGTGTTTCCTGCTTTAAATTTTCATTATCAAAAAAAGAGCTCAGCTATGATAGAAAGTTACCTTAATTGAACTGTAACAAGACTGTTATGGATACAGTAGCTCATCTTTTTGTCTAACTTTTTTTTTTAATTTGAGGGACAGAGAGAGAGAGAATGAGAGAGACAAATGAGAGACAGGAAGAAAGAGAAAGAGAGCACATGCTCTCATCTGCTGGTTCACTCTTCAAGTGGCATGGAGGTCCAGGGCTTGTCCAGGCCAAAGCCAGGAACGAGGAGCCAGGAACCCTCAAATGGTTGTCAGGAATCCAATTACTTGAGCCATCACCACTCCCTCGTAGAATCTGCGTTAGCAGGAAGTTGGAGTCAGGAGTGGCTCATTTATTGTATCTTTAAGAGCTGTAGGATTTTATCGAAGTGCTTTTTTCCAATGCACACGCAACATACGTGGACCTTAAAATTCTTATCCTGTTAGCAGATTTGCAGAGCAGTGGCTGTCCCTAGCTGTCAAGTAGACCAACTTGAAAGCTATAACTCTTGACACTAGATCTTAGCCAAAAGGCTGAGAAGCAACTCTTAAAGTTGCCAAAGAACTGTAATTGATCTAAAGTGATAACATACTCTATCTCACTTAAGTGATCTGAATTAACAAGTAGTTAACTTCTTACACTAACTAATAAATTCCAAAAAACAAAAGCAATAAGAAATAAATTATCTGACCAAATTAATGCATTATTATTTAAAATTATTCATCTTTATTTTCCTACAACTAATTTAAATGGACTTGATGGTAAATATGTGAATTAATAAGTTGGACATACACGATATTAATCTAAACCAACCTTGACTTTGAAAATAGGATTGACAAATCTGAGGTTATTTCAGCTCAACTTTTTATCTTTTTATTCATGTAAATTTTTTTTTTTGACAGGCAGAGTGGACAGTGAGAGAGAGAGAGAGAGAGAGAGAGAAAGGTCTTCCTTTGCCGTTGGTTCACCCTCCAATGGCCGCCGCGGCCGGCGCGATGCAGCTGGCACACCGTGCTGATCCGATGGCAGGAGCCAGGTACTTATCCTGGTCTCCCATGCGGGTGCAGGGCCCAAGGACTTGGGCCATCCTCCACTGCATTTCCCTGGCCACAGCAGAGAGCTGGCCTGGAAGAGGGGCAACCGGGACAGAATCTGGCACCCCGACCGGGACTAGAACCCGCTGTGCCGGCGCCGCTGGGTGGAGGATTAGCCTAGTGAGCCGCTGCGCCGGCCTTCATGTAAACTTTTAGAGAAGCCTCTTGACCACTGTCTCTCATCAAGTTCTCTAATCCCAAGGGAGGGTATGCAAATAAAATCAGAACAGAAGAGAGGCATTCACCGTTCAGCATATACTTCAGTCTGCTATTGTTTTTCCTATTATTCTTACCTGACATCATATGGCAATGTAAAATTTTATTTTAAATGAAAAATGTCAAGATTAAGTAGATAAACATGGACACAGAATCACATATTTAATTTTAGTTATAAGATAATATAAAAGATTTACAGGAATTATATATGAGATTTAAAAATCACTTGGAATTAATTACTTTTGTTTTTCAAATTTTATACAATGAACATATGTGTTATCTATAAGTAGTTTAAATAAGAGGTATTTCTGCAAAGACTAAAAGGAATCTCAAAATCCTACTTGTTTAACTAAATTTTCAATCTCTAAATCTCTCAAAATATTTACATTAACAGGTACAGGCATTTAGCACTGCTGTTAAGTCAATGCTTGCTTCAAGTCCCAGCTACACTACTCCTGATCCAAGTTTCTGACAATGTGCACCTTAAGAAGCAGCAGGTGATGGCTGAGTTCCTACCCCTCATATGGGACACCCAGGCTCCTGGCTTCAGCCTAGCCCAGACCTGGCTATTGAGGGCATTTGGAAAGTGAACCAGCAGATAGAAGATATCTTTCCATCTCTCTCTCTCTGTCTTTCAAATGAAAATATATAAATTAAAATAGTTACCCCCATAATATATCACAATATTTTTTGATAAAAAAAAGCATTATCAGTCACTGGCTATTTCAGCACTATGTTTGATGAGCCTTTGAACTCCTGGCTGTTCTCAGCAGTTGCATTTTTCCACAGCTAGTGCCTCAGGGCAGTGTAGGGGTAGTTTTTAAAGTCATGTATAAGGGGCTGGCACTGAGGCATAGTGGGCTAAGCTGCCACCAGCAGTGCCAGCATCCTATTTGGGCACTGGTTCTAGTCCCGGGTGCTCCACTTCTGATTGAGCTCCCTGCTCATGGCCTGGGAAAGCAGTAGAAGATGGCGAAGTCCCTGGGCCCCTGCACCCGGGTGGGAGGCCTCGGGAGAAGCTCCTGTCTCCTGGCTTTGGATTGGCACAGCTCCGGCAGTTGCGGGCAATTGGGAAGTGAACCAACAGATGGAAGACCTCTCTCTCTCTCTGTCTCTCTCTCTGCCTCGCCCTTGCCCTCTCTGTAACTCTGCCTTTCAGTAAAATAAATATTTTTTAAAAAACATCATGAATAAATGTTTTTTAGCTAAACGAAGTTCAGACACTGCAATCACAGCCCAGAAAACAGCTTCATTACGTATCTTTCCACCTATCTCATGATCTAGTTTTCCAGAATATTATACTCAGACAATCCTTAGGAAAAAATGAATGGCATATGGTTCATTCTATCTAATGTCTGAAGCTGTGTTTCTATGGCAACAACAACAAACTAAATGTGAGAATTTGGAACACTCCATAGCTACCATTTCTCATATTAACAACAAACTTTTTTAGGGAAACTTCTGGCCTCATACTTTGAAAAATATGTTTTTCATAAATTTACTTTTATTCTAAATCAGCAGTAGTCAGGAAACAAATTTCTCCTGCCTCTTTTTTAAATATATATATATTTAAAAGATTTATTTACTTGGAAGGCAGTTACAGAAAGAGAGAGAGAGGGAGAGAGAGGGAGAGAGAGGGAGAGAGAGAATCTTCCATCCTCTAGTTCATTCCCCAAATGGACATAATAGCCAGGACTAGGCCAGGTTGAGGCCAGGAGCTGAAAACTCCATCTAGTCTCTCACACGTGTGTAAGGGACCCAAGCAGTTGGGTTATCCTCCGCTGCTTTCCCAGGCTCATTAGCAGTAATTGGATCAGAAGTGAAGCAGTCAGGACTCAAAACAGGTGCTCATATGGGATGCCAGCACCTCAGGCAGTTGTTTAACCTGCTGTGTCACAACACCACCCCTGGCACCTCTTTTCTTTTTTTTAAGATTTATTTATTTGAAAGACAGAGTTACAGAGAGGCAGAGGCAGAGAGAGAGAGAGAGATCTTCCATCCGCTGGTTCATTCCCCAGATGGCTGCAGTGACCGGAGCTACACTGATCCGAAGACAGGAACCAGGGTCCACCATGCGAATGCAGGGGCCCAAGGACTTGGGCCATCTTCTACTGCTTTCCCAGGCCATAGCAGAGAGCTGGATCGGAAGTGGAGCAGCCAAGACTTGAACAGACGCCCATATGGGATGCCAGTACTATAGGCGTCAGCTTTACCAGCTACCCCAAGTGCTGGCTCCACCTCTTTTCTTTATCTAGGTCCCCACTTCAGGTAAGATTCTCATTGTTTCAACCATTAATCTAAAAATTTGAAATACTATATTTGGGCTAGGTAATACAGGCTGACAATACCCTTGAGTCACAATTTATAGCATGATAAGATACTGTATGTTGCATATTGTCTTTATCTTAAAAATATTATTGCATCTATTATTTTATATAAACCTCTCAAAAATCCTTCGAAGTATGTAGGACAATTATTTTATTCACTAAACAGATGACTAAGATAATGGGTGTATTAAAAGCAGCTGCTGGGGCATGTGCTATGGTGTAGTGGGTTAAGCTACTGATTGCTGTGCTGGTATCCTGTATCATAGTACCTGCTGAGTCCCAGCTGCTTTGCTTGTGATCCAGCTCCCTGCTAACGCACCTGGGAAACCAGAAAATTGGCCCAAGTACTTGGGCCCCTGCACCCATATAGGAAACATAGAGGGAGTTCTTGGCTCCTGGATTCAGCATAGCTAGTCCTAACTATTGTGGGCATTTGGGGAGTGAACCAGAAGTTGGAAGATTGATCTCTGTCATTCTGTCTTTCAAATAAATAAATCTAGAGAAAAAAGCAGAAGCTATTTTAGAATCTGTGTTTTCTGACTTTAAGCTCTGTTCTGTTTACCAGATAGTTTTCTTGATAGTGTTCATTATTGTGTCCTAGAAAGATGATGACTCTAAGATTCTATTTCACATTTCATACTCTGTTCACAACATACCCTGAATAGAGAATCATTTTTCTCTAAACATCAAAGAAATATGAAACTATAGTTAGTTTGGTCAGAGCTAAGCATTGTCAACGCTGTACCTGTTGCTGCTTTTTGATCCTACTCTGTCTACAAAACAAGGAAAGCAGAGTCCTTGTTAACATAACATTAAAATTTTTCTCAACATAGATACTAATCTAGCAACATAATTATGAGAAAATTTAAATAATCTGCATTAATATTATAGTGTTTCAGTACATCTGCAGTTAGTTTGTATGTGTGTAATACAGGTGCAAACATACTCTTTGTTATAAAATTAAACTAGAAATCCCCTACACAATCTGACTTGGTAATTGGAACAGTCTGGCAATAAGAGTTCTGGTCAAATTGTTTTTGTTTTCTTAGTTCCAACTCTTACAGTTGTAATCTTCTGCTTTGGTTTCCAGTCAAATATCTAATATGAGGTCAGGCCTTTGGTGCATTTGTTGAGTGCTATATGGGACACTTGCATCCTGTATCAGAGTGCCTATGTTCAAGTTCCAGTTACTCTGTTTCCAATCCAACTTCCTGCTAATATGCACTCTTAAAGGCAGCAGGTGATGGTTCAAGTAGTTTGGCCCCTGCCCCCCATGTTGTTGACCCAGTTTGAATTCTGGCTCCTGGTTTCAGCCTGGCCCAGCCCTAGGTGTTGTGTGTATTTGTGGAAGATTTTCTCTCTCTCTCTCTCTTTCTCTCTCTCTCTCTCTCTTTCAAAGAAAAAAAAGTTAAAGAATAGATCCATCATTTAGGGATACTAAAGAGGTTACAATTTACACATAGGCTCTTTTTTTTAAAAAAAAAAAGATTTATTTATTTATTTATTTATTTGAAAGTCAGAGTTACAGAGAGAGAGAGAGAGAGAGAGAGAGAGAGAGGTCTTCCATTCGATGGCTCACTCCCCAATTGGCTGCAATGGCTGGAGCTGCACCCATCCAAAGCCAGGAGCCAGGAGACAGGAGCTTCCTCCAGTTCTTCCCATGTGGGTGCAGGGGCCCAAGAACTTGGGCCATCCTGTACTGTTTTCCCAGACCATAGCAGAGAGCTGGATCAGAAGTGGAGAAGCCAGGACTCGAACCAGCGCCCATATGGGATGCCGGCACTGCAGGCGGTGGCTTTTACCCACTATGCCACAGCGCCGGCCCCAATATACATAGGCTCTTAAGATTAAAAAGAGACCTTTGGAATGGTACAGTCTAATTTTTTCTTAATGTTTTATATTAACATATGCTTACTGAAAGATTATTTTGTTTTCTATTTTTGATGGTTCCAAATTAAGCACCGCTGGCACTTACATTAATCCTTTTATTGCTCTAGGGTTTGTTGTAGGACAGTGAAATAATGACTCATCATATATTATGTGATGACCTGAAATATTTGCTATAGCTTACCAAGATGCCAGATACAGAAGTATACCTTGATATTGTGATCATTTCAAATTAAACAAAAATTCAAAGTAATCACAGTATCCAAAAAGCATGAAAAATTTTTGTAATGCTGAGAGATTCTAAAAGGTTTTAAGGTGTAAAAGGTGTATTCTTGATAAGCGTATCTCATATTAAGTAGGTAATATCAACTCTGAATATCATTTCCTTTCAAGTGTAAGTTTTGTCTGAGGATTCTTAAAGCACACAAACAAAATGCTCAATAAATGAAACTGACTATTCTAGTAAAATAACTAAGCAAAAAGGCTCCCACTCCAACATTTAGAATTATCCTTAATCTTGTGATATAATTATCTTCCATTGTTCGTAGCCATTCTTCCACTCTGAAAGGGAAATGTGTTCCTTTTCAGCTACCTGAGGTAAGAAGAGACCCACTTTTTAATAAAAATTTATTTATTTATTTGAAAGGGGGCAGAGGGAGGGAGAGTATTCTTCCATCAGCTGGTTCACTCCCTAAATGGCTGCAACAGCCAGGGCGTGGTCAGGCTGAAGCCAAGAGCCAGGAACTCCACCAGGATCTCCCACGTGGGTGGCAAGGACATAACTACTTGAGCTATCACCTTCTACCTCCCACGTTATGCATTAACAGGAGGTTGGAATTGGGATTAGATCTGAGATTCAAACCCAGGCACTCTGATATGGGATGCGGGTATGCTAAACAGTGTCTTAACCTTTGTGTCAAATGCCCACCACACAAAGTATTTTTTAAAAAGATTTATTGATTTTATTCATTTGAAAGAGCAACAGAGAGAAAAGGAGAGAGAGAGAGAGACAGACAGAATCTGTCATCGGCTGGTTGACTCCCCAGGTGGCTGCAATAACCATCACTGGGCCAGGCTGAAGTCAGAAGCCAGGAGCTTCATCCAGGTCTCTCACATGAGTGCAGGGGCCCACACAATTAAGCAGTCTTCTTCTGCTTTCCCAAGCCATTAACAGGAAGCTGGATCAGAAGTGGAGTAGCTGGGACATGAACCAGCTCCACATGGAATGCTGATGTTGCAGGTAGCAACTTTAACTGCTATGCCACAATGCCAGCCCCATAAAGTATTTTTTTAATCCTTAGAAAAATCATCAAGAGACTGCTTTGCAATCATTCGCTTTTGAGTTAAAAACTATTCAGATAACAGGTGGCTTGAGTGGGTGAGTATGAAATTAAAGGGCTAAAAGGAAAATTTGCTACTTGAAACCTTCCTCCAGTTGAGTGATTGGATTTATTAATTTAATTCAATCCCAAGTAATTCTATTTGCTTTCTTGTCTGTGGGAACAAAGGCATAGAGTCATAAAGGTATGTGAGATAGGAATATAGTATGATTTGTGTTGCATATGTGTGCATGTTTGTGTTGCTGTGTATTTGCAGGGCAAATGTTAAAGGGGAAATGAGAAGTATCCAGTGAGAATTATGTTAATGGGTTAAGAGTTTGGATTTTAACTGACTGTTGTCGATACTGATTTCTTGAACGAATGGATAATGTGATTATTTCTCATGTAGGAAGAAAAGTATGGATGATATGGAGAAAAATTAGAGTGGGTAAGAACCCAAGGCAAGGAGAAATAGGCAGAGACTATTGGAATAGTCCATATGAAATAAAAGAGGGCTTAGATGTTTCCATCTGATGGGTTGAATTCAGAGACATTTTTGATGATCCAGTTCTTAAGATTAAATTATTTGGGAAAATACTGGTGTATAAAATCTCAATGAAGTATTAGTTGTTTTTATCTTCTCTTTAAAATGCAAATCCCAGTTAACTATAGGAAAATCTGTAGCTCTAGAAAATAATGACGTGCTTACTGACATTTAACCATGGTATAATGGAGCAGTACACTAAACAGAATTAAAAATGCTATTTTCAGTCACCAGCTTCTTAATGACAAGATAAGTTTTTATATTTTTAAATACCTTAAGACTTGACAATTTCCAAGGTGTAAGCGTTCAGCAGATAATCCATCACTGATACTAAATCGCACTGGCCTTTAATGGTGCATAAACAATCATGAATTCTTGTCAACACGGGAGAAAAGAAAGATAATTACACACAGGCTAAAGTTTTGCATTTTCTTCCTACTCAAATAGAACATTAGAGAGTTCAGTTCTTAAGTATGTGAGGTTAGAACAAATGAAAATATCACTATGCCCATTTCTCTTTTTCTAATTGATTTATTTATTATTTGAAATGCAGAGTTATAGAGAGGCAGAGAGAGAGAGAGAGAGAGAGAGAGAGAGAGATCTTCACTCCCCAGATGGCCGCAATGGCCAGAGCTTCACCCATCCGAAGCCAGGAGCCAGGAGCTTCCTTTGGGTCTCCCATGCGGGTGCAGGGGCCCAAGGACTTGGGCCATCTTCCCCTGCTTTCCCAGGCCACACCAGAGAGCTGGATCAGAAGAGAGTGGAGCAGCCAGGACTTAAATGGGAGCCCATATGGGATGCTGGCACTGCAGGTGGTGGCTTTACCTGCTAGCCACAATGCCAGCCCCAAACTACGCCCATTTCTAATGTCAGTGCTTTTCTCCTCTATGGCTTACCAGATCTCAAAATGATCCTCTAATGCATTGGCTAAAGAGATTTCCTAACATATTCTTTTTTTTAAAGATTTATTTTATTTATTTGAAAGACGAAGTTACAGAGAGAGGTAGAGACGGAGAGAGAGGTCTTCCATCCGCTGGTTCACTCTGCAATTGGCCACAATAGCCAGAGCTGCGCCAATCCGAAGCCAGGAGCCAGGAGCTTCTTCCGGGTCTCCCACATAGGTGCAGGAGCCCAAGGACTTGGGCCATCCTCCACTGCTATCCCAGGCCATAGCAGAGAGCTGGATCGGAAGTGGAGCAGCCAGGTCTGGAACCGGCACCCATATGGGATGCCAGCGCTTCAGGCCGGGGCGTTAACCCGCTGCGTCACAATGCTGGCCCCCTAACATATTCTTTTTGCTTCTGTTTTCTGGCACTCCTAAGATAGATAAGATTATTCAACATCACTTTGAAATAATGCCATTTTACCACACGAAATTACTTTTGAACCAAAAGGTTTGGTCACTCTCCTTTCCTTCGTCCTGCGCGTTGAATTATCATCAGACCTCAGCATAAATCAATCTTAATAGACCCTGTGGATAGAATATGGGCAGAATAATTCTTCCTCTGTACAAATACTCATTCTTAAAGGCTGATCACATAGTATGTGTTGTATGAGACTCATATTTGGTTACACATGCATGTATGTGCACATACACACATTTGTAAAGAATGATGGAAAAATATCTAAATTTCCCCTCAAGTCCTGCCATTCTTTCTACCTGTATCCTTCCAGGTTCACAACAAACTGGATAAAAAATGAGGGGCTGACATTTGGCATAGCAGTGAAAACACCCACCTGCTATTATTGGAAGCCCTGGTTTCAAGTTCTTGCTCTGCTCCTGATTCCAGTGTCCTGTTAATGTACCCGCAAAAAGGCAGCAGGTGATGGCCCAAGAACTTGGGTCCCTGGCCCTCATGAAGGAAACTCAAATTGAGTTACAGGCTCCTGGCTTCTACCTGGCCCAGACCGGGCTTTTGTGGAAATTTGGGGAGTGAACTAGTGGGTGGGAGATCTGTCTCTCTCTGTTTCTCTGTCTTTCAAATAAATAAACACATTTTTTTTAATTGGAAAAGAATAGGCAAAACTACATGATGCTGGTTTCAATTTAGTAGTGAGAACAGAGACCAGAGAGGGGGGGAAAAACTTCTGGCATTGTGGTGGTTAGCAGACAGACTGTTCTGGAAGTTTAACAGAGACCCAAGACTAATTATTGAATAGGAAAGATGGCCTTGACATTGCTTTTCTTCACCTGTCTCAGGTTCCAGTGATCACAACCTTGTGAGGCTAAAAAGAGGCAATGCATTGTGAAAGTGCTCTGCAAACTGTGAAGTACCATAGGTTTCAGAAACATTTTACATTTGGGTCCAGGTAGCAACATTTCAAAAGATAGAGGGATTTTTCAACTATCCCCCCACCCAGGATTTATTTCTCAGCTACCCACATATCACTACGAAAATGTTAGCCTTAAGAGGTTGTGTTTTTATTGTGTGACTAGTTGCAAGAACTATGAATTTAGTTAATAAAATATTCTTGCTGCTAAGGAATCTGGTAATTGGAAGGGCTAATGTTTGCTCACAAACAAGACGTCCTCTTAGACTTCCATATGAGTGTCCTAAAAAGAAAAACACACACAAAAAAAAACACACAAAGATTAATCAAATAAGAGGAAGAAATGTAAAATGTTAGAAAAATGCACCTACTAAATCACAAATTAGAAACATGAATTAGAACTTTAGTGAGATGATTATAAGAATGATTATGAGTTAGGCCTCTTCTATGGGCATGGGTTTATTTCCCTCTTTTTCTCATCCCATGCTTAACATGCAATTATGTGTTCTTTCTTTTCTGACATTCAATGGTGGCTCATCCTTGACAATCTCAAGTAACATTGGTATCCAAGTATTCTAAAAGTGAAGATGATCTTGGAAATTATCCAGTGAGGAAATCACACCCACCTAGCATGTAAGTCCCTCGAAAGCACTAAATTAATAGTTTGGACATGTTGTATAGTTGGTGTTTATAGAAGAAGGGATTGAACCCTAAAAAGACTAAGAGATTTGCTCAAGTTCACAAAACTAGAATCCATACCTTGACTCCTAGCTTATGCTTTTCTCATCACGCCACATTAAGGCTCCTTAAGGATCTGATGTCATCTCTGAGTCTGTGAAACTTATATCTTAGGAAAAATTTTTTTTGGTTACTAGTAGTTCACATGAAATTCGTAACTTTCGAACCTGATTATACTGGCCTGTAACCAGCATATTACAAACTAAACCTATTTCATTTGGTTATACACTTGGACAATATTTAGTTACAATTTATCCACTTAAGTTTTGGAACCATGGAGGCAATGCAGACTTAACTAACCAAAATAATAAAATGGTGATTGTTTCCTCTTTGAATAGGCAATAATTGTTAATCACCCAGTCTAAAGCCACTGCTAATATCCAAAATCTTTCTCCATTATCGTGCCAAGAATGAAAGGTAAGGAAAAACAAAATCTCCTAAAGAAAATTATGCATAAGTGTAGTTGGTAGGTTAAATTCTAAAATGATTAAAAGCAGTTAATCAAGCAATACTCTTACATACCATGGAGAAGGAAAAATTCTCACTTCTGTCCTCATAGGGCTTTTTTCCTATCATTTGTTGGCCTTTGGCTAAGATCAAGTATAGGGCTTTTTTTTTTCCTGACAGTGCCTGAGAATGAAATTGATGTAAGACAAAACAACAGGAGAGAAGTATATAATTTATTTAATATAAACTATGACATGGGAGATTTCATAAGTCAGTGAAGATCCAAAGACGTAATTTAAGTTGAACACATACATTGAATTAGCAATGAGTAGTAAATTGGAAAAATGTGACAACGCAAAAGGTCTGTATATGGTAATTGAGTGGAGAAGTGGACAGAAACGAAAGAGTAGTGGAACGAAGTTTGAACACATTTCCCTCATCCTGAACTTTCCATGCTAGGAATGATATGTCCTTCTAGTATAGGAAGGCATCTTTCACATGAGCATTTAATCTTTTGCTTTTAAGAATCCGAAGGAAGGTCAGAATGATCTTTTTGCACCTCTTGTTTTTAAAGTGGCTTTAACTGAAAATAGTCAATATTTCAGAGTGGCATATTTTGGGGTGGCATATTCTTAACTCCTTCAATACAAAAAGACAAGTGCAGAGACTTTCTTTAAAGCAAACTTTGCTGTTAACAAAAAAATACTGTACTGCCTTGCATCTTATTTGTCCTAACCTTTGCACTTTAAAGCAACATCTTTCAGGGGCCGACGCCATGGCACAGTAGGCTAATCCTCCGCCTGTGGTGCCGGTATCCCATATGGTTACCAGTTCTAGTCCTGGCTGCTCCTCTTCCAGTCCAGCTCTCTGCTGTGGCCTGGGAAAGCAGTAGAAGATGCCCCAAGTCCTTGGGGCCCTGCACCCACACGGGAGACCTGGAGGAAGCTCCTGGCTCCTGGCTTCAGATCGGCACAGCTCCGGCCATTGCAGCCATCTGGGGAGTGAGCCAACGGAAGGAAGACCTTTCTTTCTCTCTCCCTCTCACTGTCTACCTCTCAAATAACTCTACCTCTCAAATAAATAAATAAAATCTTTTAAAAAAACAGCAACACCTTTCACATAAGGAGTTTCCCATTGCCTTCTGTGTATAAAATACCACCTTGCATGGGGTGTCATATCCAGCAGGTGTGATCCATAGTGGATTAAGCTGATACTTAGGACACTGGCATCCCATGTCAGAGTACCTGGTCCAAGTCCCAGGTACTGTTCTTCTGATCCAACTCCCTGCTAATGTGCATCTTGGGAAATCTGGGAAACAGCAGATGATGTCTCAATATTTGAGTCCCTCTTATCCTTATGTGAGACCTAGATAGAGTTCTGGGCACCTGGCTTTGGTCTGGCCCAACCCTGGCTGTTGCATGCATTTGGGGAGTGAACAGCAGATGGAAGATTCATTTATTCATTCATTCTCTCTCTCTCTCTCTCTCTCTCTCCCTCTCTCTCATATTTTTTAAAGATTTATTTTTTATTTGAAAGACAGAGTTACAGAGAGGCAAAGAGAAAGAGTCTTCCATCCATTGGTTCACTCCTCAAATGACTGTAATGGCCAGAGCTGGGCCAATCTGAAGCCAGGAGTCTGGAGCTTTTCCTGGGTCTCCCACCTGGGTACAGGAGTCCAAAGACTTGGGCCATCTTCTACTGCTTTCCCAGGCCATAGCAGAGAGTTGGTTGGGAAGTGGAGCAGTCGGGACTTGAACCAGTGCCCATATGAGATACCGGCACTGCAGGAGGCAACTTCACATGCTATGCCACAGTGCCCACCCCTCTTTTTCATATTTTAAATAAATGAAAACAAATAAACTTTGAAAATGTATATCTTCTTAAAAATAAATACTGCCTTGCAGATCACAGGTCTCATATTAGACATTTATTTAATTTAGACATTGGAAGGAAAAGTAACGTTTGTTAACATTGGTGAGACCCATGTAGAAGCTCATTGTGTCTGATTACCAGCTTTGTGCTCCATCCAAATACCCATTTCAATAATAAACACTTTTCAGCAGCTTTCTTTCTTCCATCATACATAAATATATTGCATCAAGAAGTTACCCTCTTTCATGTTCTATCCTTGGAGTGGAAGTTGTGGACATTTTATTCTAGGTAATATTATTTGTATTGAAATACTATTATTAAATCACTGCCCAGTATCTTTGCCAGCCTTACTAATAATTATCATAGCTAACATCTATTGAGTTCTTACTAGGTGCTATGTACTTTAACTTGCTGGGTTTCATGTTTCCTACAACTCTTTCAAGTAAATTTCACTTCTATTTTAAAGAGGAAAAAAGCTGACGTTTGTAGAGAATGACTTGTCTTAAACCACCTAATGGCAGAGCTAGCTTTACCACTGAGTAACACTGCAACAAACACTAGGGTAAGGGGGGTTCAAGTTATGATTTGAAGTTAGATTTTTCTGACCTCTGACTCCAAAGAGAAGAAATAAGTGCAATAATCCCCTTTGATGATGCTTTCCCTGGTTTGCCTTTTATCTCTTAAATTAACATAAAAAACACTCGTTTGCGAAGTCACAGATATTTTGGTAACCCAATCTCAAGATTACCAAACCTTCCTATTCAGCCCTCTGCTTTCAGCAGTGTAAACCTACACTGAAAAGGACTTACCTTAATATCTTTGTGCTTTATGTAACCTGTTCGGATTTATTAGAGCTTTGTTTTTTATTTTAATCAGTTTTTAACAGATTGAATGTGTTTTTTAGATACAATTCTAAGAAAATAATGATATTCCCTTCCTCCCCTGTCATCACCCTCCCTCCTTCCTTATCTCTTTTTTTTTTAGTTTTTGAGAAAATATATTTTAAATTTACATTAAAAAGGATTAATACTTCACTAAAAAATTTTAATCAGTAAAAATCAAAAAGATGCTATTTTAGTGGGAATATATACAACTATAAATAATAATTGAATGGAAAAATGAACATTTCACCCATATCCAGTAAATTTTAAAGTAATAACAAATCATTAAAAATATAGTAGTACAGCCTTCTTAACCACTGGTTTCACAAAGGTATAAAACAAAGTTTTGTAAAATGATATTTTCAGCACTACTGATACACCAGACCTTTCTTTCCTTTATCTTTCTTTTTTTGTTTGTTTGTTTGTTCTTAAAATTTTAACTCCCACATAGAAGGTGAACATGCAGTATTTGTTTTTCTGGGCCCAGCTTATTTGACTCAACATGATTTCCTTCAGCTGCATCCACTTTGCTGCAAATGGCAGAAGTTCATTTTTTTTATAGGCGAATAATATTCCATTGCATGTGATTACCACATTTTCTTTATCCATTTATCTGATGGTGGACACCTTGGTTGATTCCAAATTCTGGCTATTGTGAACAGAACTGCTACAAATATGGTGGTGCAGGTATCTCTTTGATACATTATGTTCCAGTCGTTTGGGTATATCACCCAGTAGTGGGATTGCTGGATCATATGGCATGTCTATTTCTAATTTTTTGAGATATTTCTACACAGTTTTCCTCAGTGGCTGCACTAATTTACATTCCCACCAACAATGTGTAAGTGTTCCCCTTTGTTCATATCCTTGCCAGCATTTCTTACTATCTGCGTCTTGGATTTTAGCCATTCTGACAGGGATGAGGTGATATCTCATTATGGTTTTGATTTGTATTTCCCCAAAGGCTTGTCATGTTGAACATTTTTTCATTTATTTGTCGGCCATTTGTATTTCTTCTTTTGAGAACTGTCTATTAAAGTCCTTTTCACATTTCTCAACTTGATTGGTTGTTTTTTGTTGTTGTTGTTATTGTTGTTTTAAGTTGGTGATATAGTCAGGATATCAATCCTTTGTCAGAAAAGTGGTTTGCAAATATTTTTTTTCATTCTGTTGGATGTCTCTTCACTCTATTTATCATTTCCTTTGCTATGCAAAAGCTTCTTAGTTTGATGTAGTCACATTTATTTAATTTTGCTTTTGTTCTTGTGCTTTGGGGATCTTGTCCAAGAAGTTGTTTTCTTCCAGCAACTTCAAAGACTCAGGTTTTAAATTTAGGTCTTTGTTCCATCTTGAGTTGATTTTTGTATATGGTGAGAGGTATGGATCTAATTTCATTCTTCAACATATATAAACCCAGTTTTGCCAACACCATTTGTTGAAGAGACTCTCCTTACTCTGCTGTGTGTCTGAGCACTTTTGTCAAGAATCAGTTGGCTGTATGTATGTGGAATGATTTCTGGGCTCTCTATTCTGTCCCATTGATCTGTGTATGCCAGTACCATGCTGTTGTAATTACTATTACTTTGTAGTATCCTTTGAAGTCAGGTATTGTGATGCCTCCAGCTTGATTTTTCTTGTTCAGGATTTCTTTGGCTATTCTGAGTCTTTTGTAACTCCCTCTGAATTTTAGGATTGCTTTTTCTACTTCTGTAAAGTATGCCATAGGTATTTTTGATAGGGATTGCATTGAATCTGTGGATTGCTTTGGGTAGTATAGATGTTTTAATGATATCGATTCTTCCAATCTATAAGCAAGGAATATCTTTCCATTTTTTCTGTCCTTGGTGATTTCTTTTATCAATGTTTGATCATTTTCATTGTGGAGATCTTTCACTTCTGTGATTAAATTTATTCCTAAATATTTGATTTTTGGTGGCTATTGTGAATGGGTTTCTTTCTAAATTTCTCTTTCTGTGAGTTCATTATTAGCATACAGCAAAGCTGCTGTTTTTGTATGTTTATTTTGTAGCCTATAACTTTACTAAATTGGTTTATCAGTTCTAGCAGTTTTTGGTGGAGTGTTTAGGTTATTCCATGTACAATATCATTGTCATCTGCAAACTGGATAAACTGACTTCCTTTTTCCAATTTTGATACCTTTTATTTCTTTCTCCTCCCTATTTACTCTCGCTAAAACTTCCAATACTATATTGAATAAGAGTGGCAAAAGTGGACATCCTTGTCTCGTTCCAGATCTGAGGGAAAATGCTTACAGATTTTTCCCCATTCAGTATGATATTGGCTGTTGGTTTGTGGTATACAGCCTTTCTAATTTTGAGAAATATTACTTCTTTTTTTACAGTTACAAACTTCATATACTTCATAATTACAACTTAAGGAATATGGTGATGCTTCCCACTGTGCCCACCCTCCCACACATACTCACACTCCTCCTCCTCCTCCCTCTCTTACTCCCATTCTTATTTTTTACTAAGATCTATTTTCAATTGACTTTATACACATATGATTAACTCTATGTTAAGTAAATATTTCAACAAATAGAGTGAAAAAAAAAAACTGTTCCTCAACAGTAAAACCAAGGGCTGTTCAAGTCATTACTTCTCAGAGTATCCACTTCTACAGATTCCCTTTTAGGTGCTCTCTATCAGTTATCACACGCAAGTGAGAACATATGGTATTTGTCCTTTTGGGTCTATACCTAATTTGTGGGGGTTTTTCATGAAGGGGTGTTGAATCTTATCATTTTCTGTATACATCCAGGTGGTCTTGTATTGGATGCATATCTGTTTATTATGATTGTTATTTTTTCTTGCTGATTTGAACCTTTTATCAAAAGATAATGTCCTTCTTTATCTCTTTTTACATTTATTATTTGAATCTGTTTTTATAGGATCTCAGGATAGCTACACCTGCTTGCTTTTGGTTTCCATTTGTCTTGTATATCTTTCCAACTCTTCACTTTCAGTCCGTGTGTATCTTTGTTTTTGAAATGAGTTTCTTGTAGGCAGCATATAGTGGGTCATGGTTTTTCAGCCATTCAGCCAATATAAGTCTTTTGGTTGGTGAATGTATTCTACTTACATTCAAGGTTAATATTAATAGATAAAAACTAAGACTTGTTGTTTTGTTGATTGGACAATGATCCTACCTGCTCTGTCAGTGAATTTGGTGGTAACATATATTTCATGTTTATTGCTAACGCAGAACATCCTTTAGGTTTCTTGTAAGGCTGGTCTGGTGCTGGTGAATTCTCTCAGTTTTTGCTTGTCTGGAAAATACTTTTTTTTTCCTCCTTCACTTTTAAAGGATAGCTTCACTATATATAGTATTTGTGGTTGGAAGATTTTTTTCTTTTAAGACCTTGAATATATCATCCTATTTTCTTCTGGCCTATAGAGTTTCCACTGAAAAGTCTGATGTTAATCTAATTGGTTTTCCTTTATATTTAACTATGCTTTTCTGTTTTCTCTCTCTTAGGATTTAGGAGTCTCTCCTTGTCTTTAATTTTTGACAATTTGATTAAAATATGCCTTGGAGAAGACCTTTTTTGGTTGAGTCTGCTTGGGTTCTTTGAACTTCTTGTATCTTGATCTCCATGTCTCTTTCAAGATCTGGGAAATTTTCAACTATTATTTCATGCAGCAGGTTTTCAATGTCTTTTTCCTTTTCTCCTCTGTCAGGAATACCTACAATACAACTATTTGGTTGTTTAATGGTAGCTCATATTTCACATAGACTTTATTCATTCTTTTAAATTCTTTTCTCTTTATTTTTGTCTGATTGGGTTATTTCAAAATTCTTGTCCTTGAGGTCAGAAATTCTTTCTTCCACTTGGACTATTCTGCTGTTAAAGCTCTCAATTGTATCTTTTATTTCACTGATTGAAGATTTCATCTCCAAAATTTCTATTTGGTTCTTCTTCTTTTGTTAAAGATTTGTTTATTTATTGGAAAGGCAGAGTTACAGAGAGAGAGAGAGAGGGAGAGAGAGAGAGATGTCTTCCATCTACTGGTTCACGGCCTAAATGTCTGCAATGTACCAAGCTGGGCCAATTGAAACCAGGAGCCAGGAACTTCTTCCAGGTCTCCCATGCTGCTTTCCCAGACACATTAGCAGGAGCTGGATCAGAAGTGGAGCAGCCAGGACTTGAACTGGCATCCATATGGGATGCTGGCATAGCAGACAGAGGCCCATTTTGGTTTTTCTTAATGAGTTCTATCTCCTTTGTAATGTTTTCATTCATGTCACTCATTGATTTCCTCATTTCTTTAATCTATCTGGATTCTCTTTCATCTTATTCAGTTTCTTTACAATCATTATTTTGAAATTCTATATCTGTCATTTCATAGATTTCTCTCATTTTAGGATCTAATTCTGGAGGATTATTGCATTCTTTTGGAGGCATCCATGCTACCCTTGTTCTTCATGTCTCCTGTGTCCCTATACTGACGTCTGCCCATCTGGTGCACTTGTCCCTTCTTCTTTATGGAGTAGGATTTATTAAAAAAGATTTTGTGATTTAGCTAGAGTGCAGAGTATCACTTGGCTTATTGCTTTCGCTTTGGTTCAAAGTGAACCCAGGAGTGTAGTCTCTGAGTGATTTATTTTGCCTTAATCAATATCAATGATGTCTATACGTGACACAGTGGTCTATTCTTCTGTAGTTCATAGGGCTAGAAGTATGACTTTGAGATGAAAAAGGGTTTCTGTGGGTGTGTATCTTTGGCTCATAGAGTTTGGTATCAGTCTCCCTGTCAAAGGTGATAGCCAGTGCCTTGTTCTTGGTGCTCAAAGCAACAAGGGTAGATTCTTCCCTTGTCCTGTTGGCAAGTCTGAGTGATGCCAGGGCTTGTGGCACCAATTGCTGTGGCTCTAAAACTGTGTCATACAGATAGGTCCTTCCTCAGGTCCTTCTAGGAAAGTCCAACTGTTGCTGTGGCTTATAACGTGAACAGCCCTAGTCCTAGGACTAGAGGATGTGAACTGAAACATGTTCCAGTCCAACAAGGTGACTACAAGGTATGCAAGAGATTTTATTGTGGAGGGTATGAATCCAAGGAGGTGGACTGCAGGTTGGTTTTTCCCTATGTCCACTGGGTAGATTCTAGTGGCACTGAGAAATTTAGAATGAATTGTTGCAGGCCTGGTGTTGCAGGGTATAGAGAGGTCATTACCCAGATCTCCCAGTGTGGGAGCACATTTTTTATGGGCTTTTTCTGGTGTTAGCCCCCAGCAGTTTGGGTGAATTCCCCCTGGCTCACATAGAATGCATGAATGTAGCTCTAGGGCTAATGCCCAAAAACTCCCACAGTTGCAGGATATAAGGGATCTGTTCTTTGCCCCACATGTTGCCCTGACTTAACTATGATGCTGGTAAGACTAGAATGGAGATGCACCATACCGCTTGCTGCCATGTGTGACATTCTGTATGGATGGGGGAGGGGAGGACAGGAAAGCAACGCAGCTTCCCTGCTCTAAGCCTGGCAGTTGCTCAGATACCAGTCAGGCTGAAGTACAAGTCAGTCGATGACTGTGGAATTCCCTCTCAGCTAAAACTGTGAGCTGCAGGATGAAAGGCGATTTTTTTTTCTACCTTGAAGTGGTAAGATGGCTGTTCACAGCAGACAGATGGCTGCACTGCAAGGCTTGCTGCAGCAGTGACTCTGTCCTCTTCTCTTGTCCCAGGGAGTCATTGTTGTTTTTTTTTCTTTCTTTCTTTGTTTTGCTCAACTTCACTGAAAATTTCCATCAGTCAGATCCCTGGAAACATAGTTCTTCCTTTGTTCTATTGATTTCCCAGAGCAGCTTAAGTTAGTATGGCTATATCCCATTCAGCCATAGTGAATCTCTTACTAGAGCTTTCTATTCTCAAAATATGTACTTCTGTGCTTGTCTTCTTTCTACAAAGGTACTTCAAAAATGGAAAATGGACTTGAATGATAGGTTTATTTTGTTGCAAAATAATTGTGATATCCATGCATAGATTTTTCAAAATATGAATTCCCTTGAACTTTTCATTTTTATGAAGATTTATTTATTTCAAAGGCAGAGTACTAGAGAGAGACAGATCTCCCATCTACTGGTTCTCTCCCCAAATGATTGCAATAGCCAGAGATAGGTGAGGTAAAAAACAGGAGCCAGGCACTCCATCTGGGTCTTCCACGTAGGGATCCAAGCACTTGGGCCATCATCCATTGCCTTCCCAGGCACATTAGCAGAAAGCTGAATCAGTGAGGAGCAGCCAGAACTTGATCCAGCACTCCACTGATATGGGGTGCCACCTGTCTCAAGTGGTGGCTTAACCCACTGAGCCACAGCCCTCTTACTTTTCCAGAAACTTCTTGAAGAGCCCTTTGCATGCATGGATGTCAAAACTTTTTACACCAAAATAAAGTCATCTTTTAATTTCAGTTTCTATGAAAGTTTTGAAGTCTTCTCTTCTTATCTAATTCCCCTATCCATTAACATGATACTTCAAATACACATTTGTATGGCTGACAGTGTCACTCTAAAAGAAGAAATGAAATGGGGCAGGTGCTGTAGCTGTTTGAGCCACGGACTGCAATGGCAGCATCCCATATGGGCACCAGTTTTATTCCTAGCTGCTCCATTTGCGATGCAGCTTCTTGATAATGTGCCTGGGAAAGAAATGGGAGATAGATCAAGTGCTTGGGCCCCTGCACCCACATGGGAGTCCTGGAAGAAGCTCCTGACTCCTGGCTTTGGTCTGCCCGAGCCCTGGCCATTTCAGCAATTCAGGTAGTGAAC
Organism: Oryctolagus cuniculus; assembly: GCF_051225735.1. Lineage (NCBI taxonomy): Eukaryota > Metazoa > Chordata > Mammalia > Lagomorpha > Leporidae > Oryctolagus > Oryctolagus cuniculus. The sequence goes on along the minus strand of NC_142888.1, from coordinate 78,371,742 downwards.
CAGCAGATGGAGGATCTCTTGCTCTCCGTGTCTCCCTCTCTCTGTAACTCTGCCTTTAAAATACATAAATCTTTTTAAAAAAAGATGAAACAAAGTACATTCAATACAAATGAAATAAGAGACACATGGATTTCTCATTTCAATTTCTATGAGGGATATTTTTGTGTTGAATTTTAAATGAAGACTCACTTTCAATCAACTTTGCCTTCTATAATTCCATTATTGAGAATGCATGCATGCCATTGATATATAATTATCTTGCATTCAACGAGAGGATTTAAAGATTAGGAAATTAATTTAACAGTGTAACAATTTTCTTTTTTAATAAATGGAACCAAAATGCATACCTGCACAAATAAAGAAGTATATATTAAAAGCATTAGTGAAGAAAGACAAGTGAATTCCCTTAAATGCTGTGACTGAAGTTTAATTGGTGTAGGTTGAAATTTTCTGTTTTCCTGTAACTTTTTAGATTTTTTTAAAGTCAGTAATACTATTTTAAATAAAAGTAAATCTTTTATAAACTGGACTACTTAGTATCTATAATTGGTGGATGATAACACATTTATATTTCAGTTTCTAGATGACATTTCCATATGTAAATGTGCTTTTTATGTTGTCTAATGTGCTGCTCTTTTTAGGATTTCAAAGTTCAGGGAAAGGAGGTTGCCTTATAAATGGGATTTATTTTTCTTTTAAAAGAATATTTTGTGAGCTTTCTACTTTTATTAAGTTTTTTTAAGATTTATTTTATTTATTTGAAAGACAGAATGACATTCATCCAACTGCTAAGACACATTGTTTTCTTGAAAAAAAAATGACCATTGGCAGCAATGAAAATATATTTAATTAATACAAGTTTACATTTTAATGATGTGAGCAACAGCTTTATACTGAAAACCCTTTGAGTTAGACCGTATCAATTTCTATAAGGTAGCCAACTAGTTAGTTTTTAAAAATAATTTTACTTTAGAACTTCATTGAAGTATCTTAATGTAGTTTATGTCACAGTTCCTTTTCACATTTTGTAAAATGGCTTGCTGAATAAGACTGAAAAATTCAACACAAAGGTGTTATTCACTCATCTTGAATAAAGATACTGCTCTAAGAGCTTTTGGCCAAGAGTTAAAGGTAGCTGGACAAGTGCCCAAAGGTCATGCTTATTGAAAAAGAGGCATTGTCCATCCTAAATTTAACTGTTTTTACAAAGTAAAAGAATACTTTGGGATGCACTTCATTTTCTTCTTAGATGCTAGATGTGTAATCAGAGAGAAGAACTTTTTTTTCAGTCTTGAAAATTTTAAAAGCTACTTTTATTTAGTAACTTGGTTCTCTCAGTTACTTCTTGGAATGGGGAAGTATTTTTACGAAGAAAAACAGATAATTTCCACTTTCATGAGACTATTTAAAATTCCACTAAGAATAAGTGCAAATGCTTTTTTGGCATATGAAGTATTTCAGCTTTCTCACAAAAATACCAAATTTACAAAAATGAGAACAGTAGTGGGAGGATTGTGTTTCTCCTCACTATGGTACTTCAAAATATGTCTTGATAGGAAAAGGACTAAAACAAGACACCTTCTTAAAAAATAACCATGATATAAAAATGAATTTGCTATTTTAAATTCTACTTTAAAATAGATCTTTTAAATGAAGAACTTCTGCTATAAAAGCTTTTTTTTCTTTCAGTCTAGACAAGTAGAAACTTTATGTAAGTACATGACTGTATATAATAGATTGAAAAGGCCAAACTACTTTAAGTAATAATAAGATGTAGTTTAATGTACTGGAAAGAAAACTACAAAGACAATAATAAAATCTGTGTACTACAGTCATGACATTTTAGTGACCTTCAGTTTTGATGAGCATTTTTAAAGGTGTTAACTGTGTTTTTTAAAAAACATCATTTTGTTAATTGATACTAGAGATGCTGTTAATTTATACCACTAAGCCGGTGCCGTGGCTCACTAGGCTAATCCTCCACCTTGCGGCGCCGGCACACCGGGTTCTAGTCCTGGTCGGGGCGCCAGATTCTGTCCCGGTTGCCCCTCTTCCAGGCCAGCTCTCTGCTGTGGCCAGGGAGTGCAGTGGAGGATGGCCCAAGTGCTTGGGCCCTGCACCCCATGGGAGACCAGGAGAAGTACCTGGCTCCTGCCATCAGATCAGCGCGGTGCGCCGGCCGCAGTGCGCCAGCCGTGGCGGCCATTGGAGGGTGAACCAACGGCAAAGGAAGACCTTTCTCTCTGTCTCTCTCTCTCTCACTGTCCACTCTGCCTGTCCAAAAAAAAAAAAAAAAAAAAAAAATTTATACCACTAAGAAATACCATCATAATGTGTTAGTGAACCAGTTAACAACAACTGTAAAATTGATTAATATTTTACTAATAGCTTCTAAATGTCGTGGACTGATTAAATCTTCTCATTCCACATGAACAATGCTTAATTATCTAGACTACACAGCTTATAAGACAATGTTAACAGAAAGGGGCTTCGAAACATTTCTGGAGGGGCTGGCACTGTGGCACAGCAGGCCAATGCCCTGGCCTGAAGCGCCAGCATCCCATATGGGCGCCGGTTCGAGACCTGGCTGCTCCACTTCCAATCCAGCTCTCTGCTATGGCCTGGGAAGGCAGTAAGAGATGGCCCAGGTCCTTGGGCCCCTGCACCCACATGGGGACCCGGAAGGAGCTCCTCGCTTCTGGCTTCGAATCGGCGCAGCTCTGGCTCTTGCAGCCAATTAGGGAGTGAACCATAAGATGGAAGACCTTCCTCTCTCTCTTCTCTCTACTCTCTCTCTCTCTCTCTGCCTCTCCTCTCTGTGTAACTCTTTCAAATAAATAAATAAATCTTTAAAAAAATATTCCTGGAAAAAATGGAATTTGAAGATAATGTGAGGGTGGCTATTTGATACAGCATTGGATACCTGAATCCCATATCATAGTACTTGTTTGAAATCCTGGCTCCTCCACTTCGAATCCACCTTCCTGCTAATGTTCATCCTGGGAGGCGGCAGGTGATGGCTCAAGTCACCCTTGTGGGAAATCCCGATGGAGTTCCATATACCTGGCTTCCCTCTGACCCAGCCCTGGATGTTGTAGGCATTTGAAGAATGAACCAGCAGATGGAAGATCTCTCTCTGTATCTGTGTCTTTATCTCTGTCTCTCTGTCTCCCTTTGTCTCTCTCTCTCTGTGTCCCTCTCTCTCATTGTGCCTTTCTTTAGACAACTTCACAAGATATTCTGTACAAGATATTCAGTAGTACATCACTACCAAATGGTATTTAAGTTTTGTTATAGCTTTTCTTTAAAAATATGTGTAAGTCCTTCATCAGATAATAAAGGTCTAAAATATGTTTTTACCTTATGATGAATTTATCTTGTTAGCAATTTAGATTAGGTTTGTCTCACCTCATGACCAACCTGGTGTGATCTGTAAAGTTTAACCATATGATTTCAGAGTAATTTAAGTTTTGAAAAATATTATTGGTTTTTAGTCAACTAAATTATGAGATAGACAATTCATATATAAATATAAATGCATTTGAGAGTCTTAGCTTTATATTCCTTAATGCACAATTTAGTTAATTGTCTTTCCTTTACCAACTCCATTCTTTGGTAGTTTTTAATGTCTTAAGTTCTTCATTTCGTGTGATGCCTCAGATCTTTGTTAAAATTCTCTGTAGGATGCTTATAAAAAATAGTCATAAATGTTGAAATCTATCCCATTTACTTCATAAAACACAGCATTTAAGAAAAAATGTAGAACTGAAATTCATATCTGGGAATAGGGATATTCCAATGTCACAGCCATTGTCCTACAATGTACACAGCTGCCTAAAAGATGAAATTTTATAGCAAACTGATGATCGAAATAGTTAACTAGCCATGACATGGGAAAAAAGCAAAATTGTAATTTAAGAGTCAGGTTTCATAAGTAGTACACTAGATTCAGATGATCTGAACAGGTAGTGTTTTTGCCACCTGGGATTAGCAAACAATTTCAAGCATTCATTCCTTAATGATGCAAGCTTCACTAAAATAGGGGAAATTAAATAATGGATTGATGAAGAAAATTCTAATGTCATATTTTTATTCCTACTCATAGAAATGTGGATATAGATTTCATCTTTAGACCTATTTATTATGTGGAAACATACAATACTGCAAGAAGAGTAGCAAAATGAAACAGGACTAAATTTTCAGATAACTTTCTTCATCCCTACCTTAAAGCCCTTCTTCTAGGCAACTTATTTATTCTTCAAAATTCCCCTACTCTCAGGAATATTTTTTTTAATTCTCAAGTCTCAATGTGATGTGTTTCCTCTAGGCTCTCAACTCCCTGTATGTCCCTCAACCATAATATGTATGTCACTGACTTGCAGTTGCCCACTTCTGTTTCACATTTAGACATTACCTTAAAACAGGACATTTAATCTCATGTCTCCAGATGTTACTGTATAGTTAGCATTCATGACAAATGGAAAATAATTTCCAATAGCCAACTTTTATTATACAAAGCAGTAAAACAGTCATGTGGGGATTACATAATATCCTTATTAATATGTTGTGGGGTATGCATGTTCTCACAAACCATTATTGCTGAATTGTCCTTAGGGGATGGTGTTTCTTGGGAAGGTAGTACAGATAGTCTCCAAAGAAATTGCCTCTGAATTAAAGATTACGCCAGTCACTGAATATTTAATTTTAACTTATTTTACTTAAAATTTTGGACTGACGTCAGTACCCATACATTTTTTTTTATATTTTTGACAGGCAGAGTGGACAGTGAGAGAGACAGAGAGAAAGGTCTTCCTTTTGCAGTTGGTTCACCCTCCAATGGCCGCCACAGCCGGCGCACTGCAGCCGGCGCACCGCGCTGATCTGAAGCCAGGAGCCAGGTGCTTCTCCTGGTCTCCCATGGGGTGCAGGGCCCAAGTACCTGGGCCATCCTCCACTGCACTCCCTGGCCACAGCAGAGAGCTGGCCTGGAAGAGGGGCAACCAGGACAGAATCTGGCGCCCCGACAGGGACTAGAACCCGGTATGCCGGCGCCGCAAGGCAGAGGATTAGGCTAGTGAGCCGCGGCGCCGGCCAGTACCCATACATTTTTATGGTACACAGTACAATATGTCAGTACATATACAGAACATAAATAAATCAGACCAGGCAATTAGTTCTTCCATTTCTTTTGTTATGGACTATAGCTACTCTAACATTCCAGAACCAATTTCCTTAACACAGTGGTGCCCATTATCCAATATCCACCCAGTCCCCTACACTTCCAGCCCCCAAGTAATCACTATTTTATGTTATTTTTATTATTTATTTATTTTATTTGAAAGGCAGAGTTAGAGAGAGAGAGAGAGAGACAGAGACAAAGATCTTCCATCCACTGATTCACTTCCAGTGGATTCCTAATAATTGCTAACAAGATAAATTAATCATAAGGTAAAATGGCTACAACAGCCAGAGCTGGGCTGATATGAAGCCTGGAGTTTCCTCCAAGGCTTCCACGTGGGTGCAGGGGCCCAAGGACTTGGGCCATGCTCCACTGTTTTCCTAGGCATATTAGTTAGCAGAGTTAGATTGGATGAGAAGCAGCCAGGACTTGAACTGGTGCCTATATGGGATGCTGGTGCTGCAAGCAGTGGCTTTACCGGCTACACCACAGTGCCGGCTCCATAGTAATCACTATATGTGTGTGTGTGTGTGTGTGTGTGTGTGTGTGAAAACACTTTCAAATGTAATAGAAAAATGGTATGTATCAGCTCCTTTTTTGCTCAATTGAAAATAGAAAAAATGACACCTTTGTTTGTTTCCTGTCATAATTCACCAGAGAAGAAAGATACTAAAGAGCTGGAGGAGGTCAACCTTTGACAAACGCAGTAACCCTAGTAGTATTTGAAACAAGCCTTCCTTGCATTGGAATGGTTCAGTCTCCTTAAACCAGAGGCAAATTGTGTTTCTCACAACCATTTTATTATATTTTTAAAATTTTTTTGACAGGTAGAGTTATAGGCAGTGAGAGAGAGAGACAGAGAGAAAGGTCTTCCTTCCATTGGTTCACTCCCCAAATGGCCTCCACGGCAGGCGCTGCACTGATCCGAAGCCAGGAGCCAGGTGTTTCTTCCCAGTTTCCCATGCGGGTGCAGGGGTCTAAGCACTTGAACCATTTTATACTGCTTTCCCAGGCCACAGCAGAGAGCTGGACTGGAAGAGGAGAAGCGGGGACTAGAACCCGGCACACATATTTGATGCTGGCGCTGCAGGTGGAGAATTAACCAAGTGAGCCATGGCACCGGCCCCTATTTATTTATTTATTTGAGAGGCAGAGAGAGAGAATGTGAGGAAAGAGGGTCCTTTCCACTGACTCACTCTGCAAATGCCCGCAACACCAGGGCTAGCCTAGGGCTGAAGTGGGGAGCCGGGAACTCAATTCAATTCTCCTGAGTGACAGAAACCCAATTTCTTAATCTACCACCTGCTGCCTCCCAGGGACACATTAGGAGGAAACTGGAATCAACAGTAGAGCCAGGGCTTGAACCCAAGCATGCAGATATGGCATGCAAACATCACAAGCAGTGTCTCAGCTGCTATGCCAAATTCTCACCCCACAGCTGTTTTCTAAATACTGAATGTCAAAAGGAAAAATCTGTACGAACTCTTATTTATAAATAGCTCTGAAAATTCAGTTCAGACAACTGCACTTTTAAAAACTTTCAGCAACAAAGATGGAGAGAGAGAGACAGAGAGAAAGAGTGTGTGTGCTAAAAGAGCAAGATCTTTGGTAGAAAATGGCTTATGTTACCAAATGGTAGCTTACCACACAGATTTATCCTCTAGGATGTGAGTGTGATCCAAGAAGAATCTAACTTTTTTTTTTTAAGATGATTCTTTGAAAGGTAGAATGACAGAGGGAGAAACAGGAGAGTGTGGAGGGATCTTTCACCCACTGGTTTACTTCCCAAATGGCTGCAACAAGCATGTATGGGCCAGGCCGAAGCCAGGATCCAGGAACTCCATCAGGTCTCCCAAGTTCTTCATCGGGAGCCCAAGTTCTTTGGCCATCACCTGCTACCTCCCAGATGCATTAGCAGGAAGCTGGATATGAAAAGGAGTAGCCGAGACTCCGATACGGGTTTCTGGCATTGCAAGTGGCAGCTTAACCCACTGAGTAGCAACACTGGCCCCAGAAGAAACTGTTCAATCTGGATAGAAGGTTCACTTTAAGGTTAATGTAATGTTATTCTGGATCTATTTCAGTCGTGTTAAATTACTCAGGCTTCCAGAATGACATGAACTTAGTTTTTGAGATAAAGAGATATGAGTACTTTTTCTAACTCTAAATTAGTATATCAATAGGCATTTTGTTTAATAAATTAGACTCAATGAAGTTTGTTAGTACAATTTTGCTAGCCAGGGCCTTGTGATTAAAACTGGGAAAACCTCTTGAAGTGAAAGGGACACTATGAGAAACAGTGACTTGATCATCCCTTGTCCTGACTGTTGATGTACAATTTAATACTTTATCCCTTTTAGTATTTTTTTTGTTCTACTTAATACTATTGATTGAACTCTGTAATTAACACAAAATTATTCTTAGGTGTTTAAATTTAACTGAAAAATGATCCTTGTTAAATATGAGTGGGAATAAGAGAGGGAGGAGATGTACAATTTGGGACATGCTCAATCGGACTTGCCCCAAATGGTGGAGTTAGAAATGTGCCAGGGGATTCCAATACAATCCCATCAAGGTGGCATGTACCAATGCCATCTCACTAGTCCGAGTGATCAATTTCAAATCATAATTGATCACACTGATAGGTCTAAGAGTCAAAGGGATCACACAAAGAAGACTAGTGTCTGCTAATACTAACTGATAGATTAAAAAAGGGAGAGAAAGATCCAAAATGGGAAGTGGGATACACAGTAGACTCGTAGAATGGCAGATGTCCTAAACAGCACTCTGGCCTCAGAATCAGCCCTTAAGGCACTCATATCTGGCTGAAGAGCCCATGAGAGTATTTTAGGCATGGAAAGCCAAGACACTCTGGCAGAAAAAAAAAAAAAGCCCTAAATGAAAGGTCTCTGTGAGTGAGATCCCAGTAGAAAGAACAGGCCATCAAAGAAGGAGGTACCTTTCTCTGAAGGGAGGAGAGAACTTCCACTTTGACTATGACCTTGTCTGAATAAGATCGAAGTCAGCAAACTCAAGAGGCTTCCATAGCCTTGGAAACTCATGACTAGAGCCTGGGGAGATTGCTGACGCCGTAAACAAGAGTGTCAAATTGTTAAGTCAACAACAGGAGTCACTGTGTACTTACTCTTTATGTGGAATCTCTGTCCTTAATGTGTTGTCCAATGTGAATTAATACTTTAACTAGTATTTAAACAGTATTTTACACTTTATGTTCTGTGTGGCTGCAAACTGATGAAATCTTTACTTAATATATGCTAAATTGATCTTCTGTATATAAAGAGAATTGAAAATGAATCTTGATGTGAATGGACTGGGAGAGGGAGCGGGAGATGGGAGGGGTGCGGGTGGGAGGGAAGTTATGGGGGGGAAAAAGCCATTGTAATCCATAAACTGTACTTTGGAAAATTATATTTACTAAATGAAAGTTTAAAAAAAAAACTGGTAAAACCAGGAGCAAGCATTGGCAAAAGGTTAAGGTGCTACTTGGGACATCAGCATCCCCTATCAGAGTACCTAGGTTCAACTTCTAGCTCTGTTTCTGACTCCAGCTTCCTACTGATGTAACACCTGGGAGGCAGCAGGTGATGGTTCAAGTGCTTGGATCCCTGTCACCACATGGGAGACCTGGATTTAGTTCCTGACTCCTGGCATCAAACTGGCCCAGCCCTGGATGGGCTCTTTATCATTCTTTATCATTCTTTCTCTGTCTCTCTGCCTTTTAAATAAATATTTTAAAAAATCTGGGAAAACCTGCATGTTTAATGTTCCAAACTATTCTTTCTGTGTGAGTGTAGCATCGTTTCCTCCAAATGGAAGTTACCATTGGGTTTGTAACACATAAAATGATTCATTATAATCCAAACAATGCAAAGCCACTAAACATATATTAGTATTTATTATAATTTTAATACAAGAATAAACCTGATATTAGTAACTTAATAGAAGAGAACCAGAATATGGTAGATTAAGTTTGTTTTGTGTTACAGTAATTTTTTAAGTGAAATTAAATTTGCAGTTATTGCTGGGAACATTTCCTGTCATTTGTGAGAAAACTCGTCTCTCATTATAAAATATCAGTATTTAAAAAAGGTATCAATTTGACAGCTCTGGAGACACACTTCATATTTTTTATTGAAATAATAGGAACAGAAATGATTCAACTTTCTGCATAATCTCTAACCAAAGCATCTGTCATGTCTATCATTATTTTGAAAAGTCTGTTTCCTGGGTGAGGAATTATTTTGGTCAACACCTCTGAGCAGCACCCCAGAAAGGCTACCTATTTCCTCCCAACACTGAGAACGATCATAACCCTTCTTGAGTCTTGAGAGACACAAATTTGTATCTAGTTAAGGACTTCTGACTTGCAACCCAACTATTTCCGCCTCCGCAAGTTGGGGGCAAGAATCAAATCTATTAGCATGTGGAAGTTTCTAGCAGGGTGCCTGCTATTCAAGACATGGTAGTTTGCCTTTCCTTGTTTCTTTTTCCTTCAGAATATATTGGAAAGAAACTAAAACTAGCACTACATTATTTTGATTGCTTAACTGTTTTCCATCTGCTTCAACATTTTTCCAGATGTTTTTCTTTTTCCAGTATCAGTTTCTTCTCTGTTTAGTTCAACTCTAACAAAAAAAAAAAAAATTCTATATAGAAAATACAACAGAATGAAAACATTTAAGCTGAAAGACTATATTATGGGAAATGACTCACAAGCAATAATAGATGAAATAAAAAGGCTTCCTTTACCCCATGCTGAACAATTTAGTAACTAAATAGTAAAACTTCGATTCTAAGATAATGGAGCATGGGGTTCTCTCATGTATTTGATAGTTTGAGGTGGATGTTATAAAAACAGAGTGTATCTAATACAGATTAAAATTATATGTATGCAATGTCTTATTTGATTAATTTTCTGTAATAAAAATGATTAATATTTTTAGCACAATACTAGAAAAAAACATGAAAATTATTTAATAAGTTCATTGTGTCACAAAAAACACATGGCCTCTACAGTGGGCCGATATGCCTTTGGCGCTACCTCTTATGAACAGAAAAGAATTGATGGCTCATTCAATACAGGTATCCCTTCAATGAGTATCAATATTTTGTTATTATATAAGATTGATTATAATACTAATCTTAGTTTCTATCATTCTCAGTTCTTTTACAACCTTATGAAACTGTTATCCTTTACTCCATTTAGTAGAAGGAAAAACAGGGGCTAATTGATTAAGTACTAATTAAGGATTAAAATATTAAGTAGAACAAGGTCACATAGTGAGAAAACCAGGAATTTTCTTTTAAAGAAATATTAGAACACGTCTTTCTTTGGTTACCATGGAAATTTTTAATTAGTACCAAAACACTAATAATTATATGGAAATCAATGGCAAACAAGTATTTGTAGCTTAAATGGGCATATATTCTTCAGGCTTACATATAGGACTGGAACAAAGTAGAAATTACACCAAAAAAATGCCAATGCTAAATGTTAGAAGTATCCAAAAAATAGTGGCATTGTCTACTTAACATAAAAATTATGCTTGTTTTGTTCTTCTATAGACTAAGGAGAAATGTGATTTAGAAAGGATTTTGATATAAAACTAAAGCTTATTCACCACATAACACTCTGCCTTTTTGTTAGCTCTCTGTCTTTGAAAATACAAGCTTTTAAATAAGTATCTGAAATTTATTTTATTCTTTTCTCTATCTTACATGCTTCCTTAATTCCACATATATTCTTGACAAAGTCTCAACTATTAATAATTTCTTCATTCAGCAGTCTTACTATACGCCAAGCCTTATCTTTGGGAATTTAACGTCATATATCTACAGCGATAATTAGGAACATAGCTTAGATTATGATTGATTTTTTTTATATTTTAAACAAATGAGTTTCAAAAACATTGGTATATATGAGTACTTTGTTCCATGAAATCTCTTTCTCAGATGGCTACTGCTTATCAGAAAAAATATTTATATATCTTTTGATCCAATCACCACCACCTTGGAATTCTTGAAACCTTATGAGAGAAAAAGCCAGAACAGAATATACTGCAGTTTTATTTTCCTGCTAAGTGAAGATTCTCAATATTACACTCCTTATAAATCAATATATTTATTTTCATAGTAGAAATACTCCTCTCAGCAGAAGTGACCATTAAGTTTTCATTTCAGAAGTATTTTTATGACTTAGAAATATTTAGTTGGAGTATTACATAATCCAAGAAAAAGTGTTTTACTCATTTGTAAAATTTGATAAGTTACATGTTACATATCTTACATACATACATGTTACATATTTTACATACATACATACATAAGTTACATGTTACCTATTTTATTTTAAGAAGGAAACTTTAATAGCCACCAGAGATCATTATGGAATCTAGAGCTATTTCTACCTCTTTATTTTATAATAACACATCAAGTAATCAATGCCTGTTGTAAGACAATCAGTGAGTTCTACAGTCAGTTACAAAAAATTACCCATTCTTATCAATATTTCCAAAAGGGAAAATCATGCTTAACATTTTCACTTAAAAAATTAAACAGCCTTACTTTATCATAAATAGTTAAAGATTTAAATAGTCAGTGTAAGGGCTTTACTATGTATACATAGATATTTATTAACTGGAGGTGTGTGGCTTTGGCATCATGAGCCAGGTTGGTATCCCAATATATTCTTTAAACTTCCTGCCTTTGCTGTTTGTTCATTTATTCTTGTTTTGGGGTGTTTAGTATATGCTATAAACTTTCAGTGAAACTTTCCTTTCCAATGTTAAAATAGCTTTTTAAATGCTAAATAATTCAGGTATTATAAAAATAAATGATATGACTCAAGAAGATCAACAGACCTCCTACCTGGAAGATAAATTTGAAAATGACTTAGTGTGTCAAACATTATTGGCCATCTCCAAAGACACAACTGACTTTTTTTTTAAAATGAATGGTTTACAGAAAATTTGTTCAACAAATATTTCTTGAATACCTACTATGTACAAAGCACAACTGACTTTTTTTTTTAAAGTGAATGGTTTACAGAAAATTTGTTCAACAAATATTTCTTGAATACCTACTATGTACAAAGCAAGTGACTGGGACTTTGGAGCATAAAGATAGCACAAGACAAGGGAGAACACCGAAAGAAGCATGTGAAAGGGCTAAAAGGAGTTCAGAGATTGGAGAGAATATTTCCCGCTGTCAAGGATCATATTACTAGAAAACAATCTGTTTTGCATTGACAAATAAGCAGTACACTATCCTCCTACTGACTTTTTCCTCTACTGACTTTTACATCTGTAACAAGAACAGAAACTTTTAAAACGCAATGGATACTTCAAAAACTTTAGGAAATTTAAAATGAAAAATAAGTCCATTTTGTGCAAAAAAATTCATCACAGACATTTCCACAAACATTTAGAAGACCACTTTACGCCAAATAAGAGAAAAGAAAAAGCTTGTTTTAAGTTTTTTAGGATTGTTAGGTAAGATGGAGGATAAAGAGAGGAAATGGGGAAAGGGAAGTAGAAATGATGGACAGAGGAAAGACACAGGTAAAGAGGAGAAGCAAAGTATAGACAGAAGCATGTCCATGTCAGGGATTGGAAAATAGCTCCAGATGACTAGTTATAAGAGCTTTACGGGCCGGTGCCGTGGCTCAATAGGCTAATCCTCCGCCTGCGGCACCGGCACACTGGGTTTCTAGTCCCGGTCAGGGCTCCGGATTCTGTCCCGGTTGCCCCTCTTCCAGGCCAGCTCTCTCTGTGGCCAGGGAGTGCAGTGGAGGATGGCCCAGGTCCTTGGGCCCTGCACCCGCATGGGAGACCAGGAGAAGCACCTGGCTCCTGGCTCCGGATCAGCGAGGTGCGCCGGCCACAGCACGCTGGCCGCAGCAGCCATTAGGGGGTGAACCAACGGAAAAAAGGAAGACCTTTCTCTGTCTTTCTCTCTCACTGTCCACTCTGCCTGTCAAAAAAAAAAAAAAAAAAAGAGCTTTATGTAGAATGTTCTAGAACTTACTATGTGTTAAAAGATGCTAATTCAAAGTAGATGAAAAAGGTCTGCTATACAAAGGCATTTCAAAAGTTTTTGGTGACCTCTTATATGTGAAACATATATTTTTGAATGCAGACAACTGAGATTCCTTAGTAAAGAGTTACAATAAATAAAGGAAGGGCAGGCATTAGACCAGCAGTTGAGATGCTGCTTGGACCTTTCACACCCTATGTTGGAGTGCCTGGGTTCAATTCCCAGTTCCACTGCCCATTCCAGCTTCCTGCTAATGCTTATCCTGGGGCACAGCAGGTCATGGCAAGAGTTTGAATCCCTGCTACATATCTGAGAGACCTAGATACAATTCCTGGTGCTCTCTCTTGCTCTCTCTCTCTCTCTCTCTCTCTCTCTCTGATTTTATTTATTTGAAAGGTAGAGTTACAGAGAGAGGGAAATACAGAGAGAAAGGTCTTCCATCCACTGGTTCATTTACCAAATGGCTGCAATGGCCAGAGCTGAGCGGATCTGAAGCCACAGGCCAGGGGCTTCTTTCAGGTCTCCCACACAGGTGCAGGGACCCAAGGACTTGGGCCATTTTCTACTGCTTTCCCAGTCCTGAGCAGAGAGCTGGATAGGAGGAGGAGCAGCCGTGTCTCCAACCAGCATCCACATGGGATGCCAGCACCACAGACAGAGGCTTAGCCTGCCATGCCATAGCACTGTGGCTCTTGACTTTGGCCTGGCTCTCCCCAGCAGTTGCAGGCATTTGGAGAGTAAACTGGAAGGTGGGAGATCTCTGTCTCTGTCTCTTTGCCTTTCAAATAAAAAGGAAAATAAATGTTGAAAAAGTGATTAAGGCGAGTATGGTGAGAAGAATTACTATGTTCATAAAGTTGTATTTATGAAATGCATGTAAATAAATAAATAAATCTTAAAAACAAAAGTGATTAAGTCACTGCCAACATGTAGGTAGATCTGGGTTTGTCAACCTTGGTACTATAACCATTTTGAGCCAAATGATTCTTTGTTGTGGCCTTTCCCTAGTAGATGCCAATAGCTACACAATTCTAATTATGACAAACAAAAATGGTGCCAGATATTGCCAAATGTCTCCTAAGGGGGAAAATCATCCCCATGTGAGAAACATTGACTTGGAACATAAATATTTCAGCTAGAGTGCAGGAGAAATTTAGGAAATAATGGCAAATCACTCAACCCAAATGATAGCCACGCAATGAATGCCGTAGGGAAAACCACAACTCACACCTAATCTACAATCCATTTTCTCATGTTCAAGATGACATTTTTGGATTTTAAAAATATATCTCTCTTAAACTTGTTTGATGTTTCTTCTTTTTGCAGAAAATATCTATATTATGTGTTTCTGTGAATAATAAAGAAAAAAAAAAACAGCAAGACCAGCAACTTTCCATTCATTCTAACCTTGAGTTATTTACTGCCAGCCTGTCTTGAATTAGAATTATTCACAGTTATCAATTAGCCATTTTTCCTCACCCTGAGGAATGTTCCAGGTTGGCAACAAGAGTAGAAGTTATTACAATTCAACATAAAAGGAAGGAGAACTGTAATGAGACACACTGTTCTGTGCAACTTGCCATCCTTACATCTGAAGCTTAGTCATTTTTTTCTACCTATGAAAAAATAAGCAAATGATGGTATAATTAATCAAAACTCTTGAAAAGGAAAAGTGTTATTTTGTGCCAAAACATTATTATAATTACCAGTCAAACGTTACTGTATTTTTTCTGAAAATCTTTAAGTTTCAACAAGGAATATCTTTGAATCTTTCTTCCTCAGAATTTGGAAATGTCTAACTATCCTCCATGGCAAGGTAATGTTGCTCATTTAAAGAAAAAAAGGTAATGAAATTGTTTATTTTGCTTCACTCTCAAAAGCTTGAGGGAAAATAAACTTTACTCCATAATTTTCCTTGACTGCCATTTATTAACTTCCACATGCCACAATCAGGGTATTTCCATAGAATTTGTTTATTATTAGTTTTTAGTAATATTCATGCCCAATACAGTTCCATTTACTTGAGCTTTATAAAACTATAGATATGTATTCCAAGCCACGTTCATTTTATTCCCAAACTAAATATTTATTTAATAGTTTTAGTTAAAAAAGTTCAGCAAAAAAAATGTACAGACAGTTTGGGGGACATATTGCTTCTCACTAAACACCATTTTGCATGCTTAACTACATCATCTATTTTGTTGTTTCCTCAAACTAGTGTCCTCAGTCATTTTATTTTCATTTATTTTCCCTTCTTTTAGGCCATCTCCCAAATTAATCACTTTAAAAATCACAGCTAATTCCAGGTGATTTATATGAAATACACAGATTTGGAATAATGTAGTCAGCAAGGTGATTAATTTTAGACATAATAATTTGCTACTCTTTGAAAGAATGCATTTTCTCAACAAATGTTGTTTTCTTTCTCTGTCATTTTTTATCCAATTCAACATATTTCTCTTGCAGTGCTTACCAATGCTCTAAAATTGTCTGTCATGAAATAAAATCACAGTTGCTTATATTGTACCTGCTACTTTGGGAGACTTTTCTTTTTATTAAATGAATTATCTCTGTGTAGCTATAGTATTTATTTGACACTGAATAAGCAAAATTTATTTCAGTTATTCAAGTATGTCTTTATATATATATGTATGTAACATATTTTGGATTTTTGCATTATCTTAATACTTCTGAAACATTAAAACTATAAAAATGTCCTTTGCCCAAGTGATATTGTCTTTCTCATGAGCTTTTGAATGATTCTGCATAGAATGCTGTGATATGCTTATGAATTCAGAAATATATTTAATTCTAACAAAATATTTAATGTTCCAACTTAGGATGTAAATTAGAGATATAATTTGAATTTTCCTCCAGGATATATAGTTAAGAAATGCTCCTCTTAAAATAATGTTGACCTCTAACAATTCTCTGAAAGAAAGATAGCAGAATTTTTTTTTTAACTTTTATTTAATGAATATAAATTTCCAAAGTACAGCTTATGGATTACAATGGCTTCCCCCCCCCATAACTTCCCTCCCACCCACAACCCTCCCCTTTCCCTCTCCCTCCCCCTTCCATTCACATCAAGATTCATTTTCAATTCTCTTTATATACAGAAGATCAGTTTAGCATATATTAAGTAAAGATTTCAACAGTTTGCACCCACATAGAAACACAAAGTGAAAAATACTGTTTGAGTACTAGTTATAGCATTAAATCAAGGATAGCAGAATTTTAATCGTGCCAGAAAAATGTGTCCACCTTGCAGAATAATGCTAATATACATGTCATATTCACCTCTGTGTCAGCAATAACTACTGCGAGATGTTTTTCTACCTTAGGATACAAATAAATTAGCATTATCAGTGCCAACTATTTGTTTCTTAAATTCAAAAATATTTAAAAACTTTTATGTGGATTTATGATACTAATATTCATTAGTAATCACATTTGTCATTTTTTCCTCTTTTGTGCAGCTTCCTGGGAAGCATTAGAAATGATAACATCTGTAACTTATGTGCATCATTACATATTTTCTGATATCCTGGGGTGTTCAGCTGACTGCAAGTTTAATTTTAAGCTGTTAACAGAATTTTCTTTGTAGAGGAATGAAATTTTATAGAAATAAATGGAAGAAACAATATGCATGTCATTATACCTACTGTTTTTGAGGAAACAAATTTGTAATTTGTGTCTCTGAGTGGTGAGTCCTTAGATTATTTGAAAAACCTCAATGAGCAACTTTTTGGAGTTGAGAAACAGTCCTAAATTGTGTTTTGTTTCAATCCAAGTGCAGTCCTCAAAATTATCCCCTTACTTTGGCTCTTCGGAGAATCATCTCTGTGGTAGGGACTCTGCCAAATGCTTTGTCTATTATTTCATTTTGTTGCTTTCTCTGGCCCATTCTCATTTGCATAGCCTTGTTGAATGACATGTTTTGAATTCACTATGTCTCCTAAGAGGCTGGCCAGTGTCGTCCTCACCTCAGGTTATATACCCTAAGTAAATTCATCATCCTTTCTTCTGAGCTCTGTTTTTGAGGACACTACACTCTCAAAATGTCCTTAATTTCTGGAGAAAATAATTCAGGTCAATGAGTGCATAGATTTCTTCACTATGAATTTTCTATGCTGTTTTTCAATCCCTTCTTGATAAGGACTGCAATTTACTAAATTTATGCTAATCCCCAGAAGCCTGTTGCTGTGTGCCTGGTATGCAGTGAACAATAAATGAGTGTGCTTGATAGTATGGACATTTTGGTGACTAACTTGTCTCCTTTACAAAATTATGTAAATTCTTTCTACAATATTAAGAATTGGGATTGTAATGTTCATGAGATTATTTTTTACAGCTTTTTAATCTTTGGAAAAAATGGTCCTATCCATATTTTACATATTGGGCAAATCAAGGCACTTGCCAGAGGTCACATAGTTTATAGTAAGATCAGATTGCTTTAAGTCAGTCGATGCTTTATTAGATCGGATGCCAACATGATCCTCTTCACTGAGTATACATTTACGCTTCCTCGAATAACATTATGATCTCTGAAGACTAGCCTTGGAAAAGCGTTCCAGACAAACATGAACAGAAACTATTAGACATTTTTGTATGTATTTTTTAGAATATCTGTACTATTATGTATATCTAATAGAGTAACGTTACAATGAACTTAATTTCTTTAGTCTACCTAAATTGCATTATAGTACAATGTCACCCTTCTTCACTAAAAGTATGTCTGTTGAATTATGTATTTGACTATGAACATAGTTAAAATATTTGCATATCACATGCTTCAGTTTCCTTAAATCACCAGATAACTTAATCTTAACAGGGTGATTTATACTAATGAGATTATCCAATTCCAGATAAGGATAATACAGCTCTCCAAACTCATTTGTTATTCATATTGGGTCTTCACCTTCTTAAATCAGTATGGTAGATTACACATAAGTAATCAACACAGTGTCTTTACAAAAGGCTACTCAAACATTTGGTGACAATTCAGGAGATCAGATAGATTCTGTATCCCAAATCAATGTCATGATTTTTAATAAAAAGCCCACGTTCAATCCAGGGAGAAGAGATGAGGGTAGGTGTATATATCTGCTAATATACTTTATTCCTAGTATTCAAGATTTTAGTAGTAAGAGTAATAATAACAGTTACATTATTCTGTATTCATTCTCCTAGTGTGTTTAAAACAGACCTCATCTATCTACTTGGTTTATGTTCTCTCACCTTTGAAATGTAAGATTTAAAAACAAAAAGAGAAAATTCATCAAAAATATAGCAGAATCTCTCAAGGAAATCTAAGTGAATTCAATGAGAGTTAATTCTTTAAATACCTCCCTGTGTAATCAGCAAACTTCATGCCACAATCTTCTTTTGGACTCTTACGGTTTCTGATACAGTAGCCATCAAGTCGAATAGGGAAAGGGTCTCTGTGTATGCAACCACAAAGGTTTAACAAGAAAATTACTGCTATGACTTGCCAGTTCTCTAAATTTGTGGTGGCAATAGATCTCAGCGTCCCCCACAACTGTGGTCACTGGTTACCTGTAGTTAAAGCCAGAGTAGGATTTTAAAGACTGTAGGTACTAAAAAGATTATGGTGCCTTCCTATAGGACACTGGGTGCACCAGCCAGCCAAATATATATATATATATATATATATATATATGAACTCAACAGTGTTTTCTTATTTTTTATTCAGAGAACAAAAATTATATATATTTATGGTGTACAATATGATATTTTGAAATATGTATCCATTGAGCAGTGACTAAACGTATGCATTACCTATGTTGTATTTGTGGTAGAAACACTCAATATGCTCTCTTAGCAATTTTAAAATATGTAACACATTGTTATGACCCTAGTGGTTATATGTTTCAGTAGATCCTTTGAACTTATTCCTCCTATCTGAAATTTTGTACCCTTTGACCAGCATCTCCCCAACCCATCCTCCCTCAGGCCCTGGTAACCACCATTCTGTACTCTCTGCTCTTATAATTTCAGTCTTTTTAGATTCTGCACATAAAGGAAAATGTGCAGTTGTTTTGCCTTTCTGTGCCTGGCTTATTTCACTTAACATAATGTCCTCCAGATGCATCTGTGTTGTTACAAAGACAGAATCAATGAAGAGTTACGTAAACTCCCTGTTTATGTGACAAAATATTCCTTTACCTTCTCCCTGAGACAGGGCCATTAGTTGAAGGCTTCCTGTAAGTATTCCCAGCACACTGTGGCAATGAGTGTTTCTTCCAGGTTGTATTTTCTATTATTTTGCTTTTTCTTAAGTATGTTCTTCAGTTTCTTTTACTTTCTAAGGCTACTCACATTGTATTGCATTCACAGAAAAAGTTTTATCTCCTTTGTCTTATGGAACCACTTTCAAAGCTCACTAGCAGCACAATGTTCTCTGTTTCTCGCCAATAATTTTACAATTACTGCTGGACTCTGTCATTAGAGAGTTTCACAAAGATAAAACAGCTTTACTCATTTATTATTTTAATATTTTCAGCTAATTTCATAGTTTACCATTGGAACCTTAAAATTAAGGGATGGGTTAATTTTTTAAAAAGATTTTTATTTACCTATTTGAGAGGCAGAGTTACAGAGAAAGGAAGAGATGGAGAGAGAGAGAAAGATCTTCCATCCACTGGTTCACTTCCCAAATGACTATAACGGCCAGAGCTGGGCCAGTCCAAAGCCAGGAGTCAGGAGCTTCCTCTGGTCTCACATGCAGGTGCAGGGTCCCAAGGATTTGGGCCATCCCCCGCTGCTTTCCCAGGTAATTAGCAGGGAACTGAAATGGAAGAGGAACAGAAGGGATAGGAACCCATATAGGATGCCAGTGCTGCAGGCAGAGGCTTAGCCTACTGTGCCACAACATTGTCCCCCAGGCAGAGTTATTAACACATTGCCTCACTTTGGGCTTGTTCTCTACAAAATTATGTTTTCTGTCCTTCTAAAAATAAAAATTTTGTGATTACAATATCATCACCTAAGCGAAAATTGCCATGCAAAGAGATTATCTAATTTATTACAGCTCATGGGAATTTGACATTTTTTAACAATGAAAAAGATTATTTGATGAGGGAGTTTTAAATAGACAATATTGTTAGTTTCATTAGAAATCCTAAAGGGAAGCTTTAAAAAGAAAATATATAAGTTATTGTATGATGGAAACATAGGCATTTCTTTTGCTTTGTTTTTGATGATACAGATTGAGACTCCTAAAGTAAGATTAGGATTGGGGTGATCAAAATATGTCTGTGTGTAAGTAGGGACTAGAAACAACAAATAAGAAGACACCTCTTTGCTTTTCCTAATACTAAACATCTGCTTTTCCTATACCATCAGCCCTCTGTCCTACTGCTCTTTTTTTAAAAAAAATATAAATTTTCTGGTGACACTTTTTTTAAAAAGATTTATTTATTTGAAAGGCAGAGCTACAGAGACATAGATGCAGAGAGAGAGAGAGAGAGAAAGAGAAAGAGAGATCTTTCATCCACTGGTCTACTCCCCAAATGGTTGCAATGGCTGGAACTGTGCCAATACAAAGTCGGGAGCCTGGAGCTTCCCTGGGATCTCCCACGTCGGTGCAGGGGTGCAAAGACCTGGGCCATCCTCCACTGCCTTCCCAGGAAACAGCAGAGAGCTGGATTGAAAGTGGAGCAGCCGGGACCTGAATCAGCACCCATATGGGATGCCAGCACTGCAGGCAGCGGCTTCACCCACTATGCCAACAGCACGGCCCCACTGCTCTGCCTTTAATTCCTCCTCAGCCTCATCAAGTTTGTCTTCCTTTACAAGTTCATTGTATTACACATGAAAAATTCATTTAAAATATTGCACTATATACTTCTGAGCACCATGATCTTTATTCTCTGAAACATTATGAAGAGCTATGAATTTTTTAATAGCAGCATTATAAACATTAATTTAAATCTTCCCTCATTCCATAGAAAACGTTAGCTATAAACTGCCAATGCTTGGTAAATGTTAGCTACAGTGAGAAAATAATTCCTCTGAGATCTTTTAAGCTTTCCACTTGGTTAATTGAACAATAGAATTATGTACTCACCCGGACTCTCCACACCCAGTAGGAGAATTGATATGAGGTCATTCATCTTGCATATCACAAATATAAAGTGCCATATAAATGCACCACAATACTAATAATGAGTTGCAGTGAAGCTTAATGTCATGGTTCCCGTTTAATTATATCTTAAGATTGAATTTAGCAAACTCTCCTCTTTTCATTAACAGCAGGAATCAAATAGTCACACTAGGAAACAAATGAATGTCACTAATGAACCAGTATTGTTAAAGTCACATGCTTTCAACATGAGTTAATTCCTCAACGATATGCCAACAAGCAGAACTATATCACCATTAGTCCTTCTCCCTAACTTCAAGCAAAGTCACACCTCAAACACACCAGAAACAGTGAAAACATATTCATTTTCTAAATTTACAGTGACTTTGATTCAGTGGTGCCTCTTATCAATTAAAATAGATCACTCAATCATTGTTTGCAACACAGCAACTCTCTAGCTGTATGCAGGTATTTTAAAAGGTCACAGAAAATGAAATTAAAAGGAACATGTATTTCAGTGCAAAAAAAATTAAATTCATGTATAGTATTTTCACTATGCGCATTTTCATAAACTGAAGATCCCTCATAACTGTAACCATTTTACTTTCTTCTTTCCACCCCTACTTGGAAACAAAATCTATACCTAATCAATATCACCTACTAAGATGGAGCATCAGATTTACTGTGATGAGAAACCAAAGTATTTGTGGAAGCAAATGGAAAGTATTATGCATGCTATGTAAAATCATGAAATTAAGTGTAGCATTTACCTATATCACTTGGGTAGAAATGTAGGATTAGAAACTGGAAATAATGATTGTTTTCAGCCAACAAAGTCCACAAAGATAAACAGTAATAGAAGTTATAAAGGGTCAAATATTAAGGTCACAGAGACTTAATAATATAAAGAAATATAAAAAAGGGGAGTATCATCAACATCTCTGATGTTTATAAGTTCCACTCCACACAAAAGGGAGGCGATCATATAAGAATGAGGGTGTGTCATTTGGGATCATTCTCAGCATTTTGCCTACCATACTAATCTATCAACCATGGAAAGCCTTCCAAATTTTTTTTACTGATTTACTTTCAAAATTGTTTGGAACATTTTTTTACTGATTTCAAATTTTACTGATTTACTGATTGTATTGCGGAACCCAGAACATGGACGCGCATGCATGTGCACACAGACAGACACACACACACACACACACACAGACACTCTGAAGTTATTTGTTTCACAAAAGGTATTTATTCTTATTTTGTGTAATACATGAGATTATTATAAAATATTTTTTTCATAAAAAGAAAAGATTCATCTACAAAATTTTCTGCAAAATCTAGTCATTTTTTTGTTTTGCTTTAACCAGATTGGGAAACTCACTTTTATATTCCTTTTTGGAGACCAAATTGCAATTTTCTTGTTCTGCCAAACTCTCTTATCAAAATTGGGATGAGCAAATGTTTGAAGTGAGTTAATCTGGTTTCTTAGTACCAACTCATCCAAATCTCCTTTTACATAGTCTTTGTCATGCACACTCAGAATTAATTTTAACATGAATAAAGAGGCTATAAATTCAATTTGCGTCACATATACTGTTGCCTCTAAGTGGGATCCTTTTATTCTGTGTAAAACATCAGTGTCCACCAATATGAATGACCTCTTGTGGTAGTTACTGTGGGAGTCACTAGATGGCAGCTCTAAAATGTGTGTTGCTTAAAATGAAAGGAGACCACAGAGGGAATCTATTTGGTAAGTGTAAGGCCGCCACAAAACACACCAAACACCGGAGTAAGGGAAAAGGTTTATTGGTGGGGCAAACCCAACAGACCGGAGGGAAGGGGCAAAGAAGGAAAAGAGAGTGTAAGAGAGAGATCAAGAAAGAGAAAGAGAGAGAGGGAGAGAGAACCATGTATTCAGGAACAGGTCCTGTTAAACCTTTGCCAGGGAGCAGGCAAGTAAGTAGAAACAGTGAATCCCATTAGGGTGGGGTGGAGCTGACACCTGTGGTTGGGCCATGGGGTCACCTGGCTTCTAGCCACGGTGGTAAGGGCTAGAGCCTAGGGGTGTAGATCGTGCCATAGATAAGACTGCACCATTTTACTAACAGTAAGTATTAGAATTTTACCTCACACAACCTATGTATTCTCGCTACTGTTTCTTTTTTTTTAAAAGATTTATTTATTTATTTGAAAGTCAGAATTACACAGAGAGGAGAGGCAGAGAGAGAGAGAGAGAGAGAGAGAGAGAGAGAGAGAGGTCTTCCATCCGCTGGTTCACTCCCCAGATGGCCACAATGGCTGGAGCTGCACTGATCCGAAGCCAGGAGCCAGGAGCTTCTTCCGGGTCTCTCACAAGTGTTCAGGGGCCCAAGGACTCATGCAATCTTCTACTGCTTTCCCAGGCCACAGCAGAGAGCTGGATTGGAAGAGAAGCAGCCGGGACTCAAATCGGCACTCATACAGGATGCTGGCACTGCAGGCGATGACTTTACTCGCTATGCCACAGTGCCCACCCCTGCCCTTCTTAGCACTAATCATAATCTCTAAAAATATGAAATTGATGTGATTGTTTATATAAGGCCTGTTATACATGTTGGAGTTCATTCTTACAAAAAGGGATCTTGTCAGTTTGGCCTACCACCATATCACCAGACCCAGTACAGTGCCCGACACAGACCTTCAGTGAAGGCTTTTTCAATAAATTAGTGAGTATGAGCATATATTCTTTCCTTTTTGTGCTTATCAAATATTTTATGCTAGAGACCTTGCTAACATTTAGGTATATGTGAGCTGTTTCGTAGGGATACAAAAAGCTAAAGGAAATCATAGCTGTCATTCAGGTTACTGTCCATTCAATAGAAAGCAATCGCATGTAAATATACTGTGAATGCCTATCTCTACAACTTTTTAGTGAAAATGTTGATTTTGAAAAATCATTGCATATCTGATTTTTATGGAGGAGGAGATGAAATGTCAAGCTGCTAATTTGCGTATTCTTTCTCACAACTGTATTTTCTATGGTCCATCTGATTTTATGATTGCCGGTTCCCTCATTAACATCAAAGATTGCTGCCACAGATACTAGTCTCTTGCATTTATTATGATACAGTTATGAACTTCTTGACAAGGAAGGCATGAGTCTACAGATTTGAAAGAATATATGAACATAATAAATATATGTCTTCATGTCACTCAGCAGTTTGCACTGACAGGTCATTTTGTACTCCTTCATATTCTTTTCTTTTTATAATAACTTCGCTAGTGTAATAAAGCATTGGATTATTCTTTAAAGTAGAATGTGAATTATGCCAAAGTGTAAATAGGGTTGACATGCATCTCTAAATCATTGTTAACAGATGTGAAGACATGCAATTCTACCTGCCTTTGTCAATAAAAAAGCATTCTAGCATGTGCAAAAGTTTGATGGACATAATACACCATTCCTAATTCACTGATTCTTCATTTTATTATTGTTGCTTTATTTGAATAACAAATACCTCACTGAAATAGAAGCTTTAAGGATGATTTTCTGATGGGCTTTGAATCAACATAAATGCTTTAAATGAATTGGACATGTATATTTTCTCCACATCTACTTCTCCTGACTTTTCTGAGCTTAAAAGTAAAAATGACCCAGCTATTTGATTCTTTTGTGCTTATTTCAAGGTTTAAGAGCTTAAAAATTACATTATTTATAAAAATAGATTTACATAAATATACTCTCCAGCTGGCCTCATCCTCTTTATAATAGGCTGGATTCTAGTATCATCCTGAGTTGAAAGCTAATACTTTTGACAATCCAATTAGAAAAAATGTAATGAACAATCATATATACTTGATATATAGTCTTATAAAGAATATTGGACAGTAATCATTTGAAATTTAATTGATCACTTTCTTTAAATTTAAGATTGTAAAATTTGCCCTGGCTTTCTTTTTTAACTAAACAAAACAAAAGATTTCAATTATTGTTGTATACAGACAACAAACAAAAACTGTCATTGACTACCAGTTAGCCATTCTAACTAACTTCAACTACAAGAAAAACTCTCAAGAACTGTCCATTGTTAAAACTTCAACTCAATGAAATTCTAGAAATATTTTTCAGTTCACAGTATATGTCTGCTTTGAAAATGGTAGTGATATGCACGTTTAAAGAAATTCATATTCAAAATACCATTGCAGGCATTGAGATTAAAAACATATGTTGATAAAGAGACATTAAAAGTATATTATTTATTTTTTACAAAGATGTATTTATTTATTTGAAAGGCAGAGTTACAGAGAGGCCAAGGCAGAGAGAAAGAGAGAGATATTCTATCTGCTGGTTCACTTCCCAAATGGCTGTAACGGACAGGGCTGGGCCGATTCAAAGCCAGGAGCCTGGGGCTTCTTCCAGGTCTCCCTCATGGGTGGCAGGGGCCCAAGGACTTGGACCATCTTCTATGGCTTTCCAGTCCATTAGCAGGGAGCTGGATCAGAAGTGGAGCAGCCAGGACTCGAACATGTGCCCATATGAGATGCTGTCATGGCAGGCGTTGGCTTTACCTACTATGCCACAGCACCAGCCCCTAAAAGTACATTATTTCAATTGGGCTATAAAACCTAAAGGTCTAAGTATAATTTTAAAAGTCTTCAGAAAAGGCTCATCTATTTGAAAGCTTGTGCTATTTTTTTAAACCACTATGATTATTTTGTTATGAAAATTTTCTTCACTAGTTTGCCATTGGAACTGAGAGAATTCAATTCAGGGTGGTACTACAATCCAGCCTATTTATTATAAAAATGAAACTTACTGGAGAGAGTATTTTTGCTGTATCTGCTATTAGAGAACCACTTTTTCACTATAAGAAAGAATTTATTCTACTGACAATTTATTCCCATACTACAACTCATGACTTAAGTGAGTGGCTTTGTTTCTCTGTGTAAATTCTCAGGCTGTTTGGGAATTCTTCTCATTAGAATATCATGGAAACCTTTCTGTGTTCAATTCTAGTCCAGCCCAAAGTACTTAATGCAATCTTTCTGATTCTTAACTTTTTAAAACTATCTTTAGCTAGTTTTTCCACTTAATACTACTGAGAGAAATGTATCCATAATCAGTTCTACCTGGTTGATCTCCTACTTTTTATTTATTTATTTAAAGATTTATTTTATTTATTTGAGAGACAGAGTTACAGAGAGAGGTAGAGACAGAGAGAAAGGTCTTCCATCCTCTGGTTCACTCCCCAGATGGCTGCAACGGCCGGAGCTGTGCCAATCCAAAGCCAGAAGCCAAGAGCTTCTTCCAGGTCTCCCACGTGGGCGCAGGGGCCCAAGGACTTGCGCCATCTTCTACTGCTATCCCAGGCCATAGCAGAGAGCTGGATCTGAAGAGGGGCAGCGGGGACTAGAACCAGCGCCCATATGGGATGCTGGCGCTTCAGGTTAGGGCTTTAACCTGCTGCACCACAGCGCTGGTCCCTTTATTTATTTATTTTTTAAGAGTTATTTATTTGTTTGAAAGGCAGAGTTACAGTGAAGGAGACACACACACACACCCACAGAGAGAAAGAGAGAGAGAGAGAGAGAGCATGAGAGACAGAGACAGAGGCAGACTGAGAGAGATATTCCATCCACTGGTTCACAAAAATGGGCCAGTCCGCAGCCAGGAGCCGGGACCTTCTTCCAGGTTTCCTATGTGGGTGCAGGTACAAATACTTGGGCCATCTTCCACTGTTTTCCCAGGTGCATTAGCAAGGAGCTGGATCAGAAGTGGAGCATCTGGGCCTCAGACCAGCATCCATATGGGATGCTGGCACCACAGGTGGTGGCTTTACTGCTACACCTCAGCATCAGCCACTCCTATTTTTTAATAAAGGCAAACTTTACATAAAAAATCTAGGTAAAATGAGTTTTGCCTGTGAATTGTTTCACTAAGAATATATTTTATGAGAGTTGCATATTAGGAAAGTAATGAATTTTACCTAAAATATTTTGATAACTAATCATGTTACTCTAAGCATGGTTTCAAGATAATCAGATATTTCTTTTGATTAATTTTAGAAAATTAATTTAGTCATGACGTCGACATAACTCTTTATTTTAATGTCTGCCAACTGGACAAGTTAATGTGGAGGGTGGCCTGAGGGTGTTTTGTGGAGTTTCTAAACTAAAATATAATCTCCACAGGTCTGCCAGGAGATGTAAATTACCTGCCTGGGAAAACCTGTTGGACAACAGGAAACTCACTCTAACTGAGGAAATACTGATGTTACAAGTGTGTTTCTTGCATTGTAGTCCTTATTGCAATGGGTAGCCTCTGGCTATGCGGGCCACAGTTTCTTTGCAAGTTATGGTAACAGTCACCCTAACTAAGAAGGGACTGCCTCTACAAAATTACAGCCCCTCAGATTGCAGTCCATGTTGCAGCAGTAGGCAGCCTTTTCCTATCCTGCCTACCTGCTGCTTCCTTGTGGTGTATTCAGTAAACCTAACTCCAATTACTCTATCTGCTCTGGTGCATTTTTTCACCATTTGTGACACTGTCCTCAACTGTCTTCCTTTAATTAGTTCGATTTACCCTAAGGTTTAGATACATAATATTGACTTTCCAACTTAAAAGTTGGGGTATTTTTCAGCTTCATATGTATGTAATGGACAAAACATTTTCTATGAGTACTTAACTCTAAGGCCTAGAGGGCAAGTAATGCCCTTAAACTATAATGGAATTCTTTATTGCTTCAAACAAATCTCTGCTTTCAAAACAGCTAGTGCAATTAAACAATGCTAGTAGTATCAAAAACAATGTCATCTTGTGAGTCACTTGGGTTAATCTTCCTGAGCCAGTGGTAAAAACTATGTTCCAGGGGCCGGTGCTGTGGCACAGCAGGTTAACACCCTGGCTTGAAGCACTGGCATCCCATATGGGTACCCGTTTGAGACCTGGTTGCTCTACTTCCAATCTAGCTCTCTGCTATGGCCTGAGAAAGCAATAGAAGATGGCCCAAGTCCTTGGGCCCCTGCACCCGCGTGGAAGACCCAGAGGAAGCTCCTGGCTCGGGATCATGCAGCTCCACCCATTGCGGCCAATTGGGGAGTGAACCAGGAGATGGAAGACCTATCTCTCTCTCTCTCTCTCTCTCTCTCTCTCTCCCCCTCTCCTCTCTCTGTGTAACTCTTTCAAATAAATAAATCTTTAAAAACAAAAGAAATGTTCCATTTCTATTCACCCCCCACCCCCTCATTGAGGAATTTTGTTCTGCCTACAATTACGTCAATTATGGTAAAATCACAAACCATATTATAATAATAATCTAGGAATATTATTTGGATTATCACCATACCACTGGTTTGGATAAATAAATTTATATTTTTCTACAGAACAAAACTGCCATCTTTAAATATTGGCTGTAGTCCTGGAAACATTGACTGTATCTAAAAATCACCAAGTTCCACTGCTATTGTTACGAGTAAATTAAATGCTCAAGAAAGTCACTGTGAGATTTAACAAAGTTTTTGCATAAACAACTTCTGTTTGAGAATAGTCTTGCCAGCATAGTCTTGACAGAATTTGTCCCTGGAACAGCACACATAACATAACCATGGGGAGTTTCGAGACATCTACAAATTAATACAAATTTGAGGACAACAATTTCCTTTCATTGTCTTCTTTCTGTCTGTCCTTCTTTCCTTCCTCCCTTATTTCTTCACCTCTCCTTCCTTTGTTCTTTTCTTTTGCCTGCCTTTCTGCCTGATTTCCTTCTTTGAATATTTGAAGAGTCAGGTGTTCAGAACCACATTCCAAAGTAGCTTTCTGCTGCACACCATTTCATTCATTTTCTTTCACGTAAAAGGAGGACATGAGATAACGGTACTAAAAGCTATGCATAATGTAATGTGACTCTCAGGGACCATTTGCTGCAAATAAGGTTCAGAATCAAAGGACTGGAAAGGGAATAGGAGACTGGCTTTTAATCTTGGCACTGACAAAAAGTAACATAAGGACATTGAACAAATCATTTATCTCTTCTGGGTCTTTCCTCAACTATCAAAACAGGAAGTTGGATGGTCTTCAAGTATCCTATTTCAACACCTTCCCTGAGGAGGTGCTTATTAGACTTGGAGGGAGACAAATGCGGTTCTCATCTTGGAGAATTTGATAGTTTTTTATGGGAATCAAAAAACCACCATAAGGGCTGGTGGTATGGAATGAAAAAGTACAATCATTGGAGTGCAATAAATCTGAAATTGAATCCTAGCTGTATGTGGTAATTTAACATCTCAAGTTATTTCTGAATTTGGTATTGTATTGCTGTCATAGTAAAGATTAAATGAGAAAAAATATGTGCAGTATTTGCTACAGTGTATGGCATATAGTGATAAATCTGTTAATGGAGACAATTATTATGCATTCCCCCTTTCCTACTCTTTTTCATGTTGAGAGATTTTTACAGGGATGACTCAATCAATAAAGTTTTTTATTCTTTTCCCTATTTATCTTAGACTGACAGATGGTGACTTGGTAACACTTCCCAGGGTGTATCATAATGACAGATCCAGTGGCATGAACTTTATAATGTCCTGTACTAATACCTTCTCTACTGCCAGAATGCAAGGTATCAAGCCAAAAAGTATGTGGGAGGCTAATGAATACACTTCCACAAATATCGGCGTGAGCTGGATACCCGATTCAAGAATGTAACTTCCCAGTTTCTGGCAAGTTAATTGAAATAACTATTTAAAATAACTACTGGCTTACTTTCAGTAGCAGGTATTTTGTGGAGCCTGTAGAAACTTTCAAAACTGTATATGTATAATGTGATATGAATGACTATGGAAGCACATGTTGCCATCTCTTCTCTCTTTGGCTTTCATTTTCTTAGATGCTTCTCTATACAGATGGTTTTAACTTGGATAAAAATATTTTAGTAATTTAGCAGAAGATTTTATAACGGAAAGAATATTTATTACAATAACAAGCAATGCAGTAACAACTAATTTTGTTTCAGAACACCAATATCAGCAGATGGTGGAAAAAATAAGTTTCAACAGTGAATAGTTGGGAATGTATAATCATAAATGTATTAGGAAGAAAACTTAAGGATCGAGGTTACTTGCCCAAAGTAGTTGCGTAAAGTTCATTCCTTTACCTATGGAATACATGAGTAAAATCTTAAAAACATTTAGTAATTATACCAATAGGTATACCAAATTATATATATTCAGTTAAGAAAAAAATTGGGGGCCGACACTGTGGCGTAGCAGGTAAAGCTGCTGCCTGCAGTGCCGGCATCCCATATGGGCGCTGGTTCGAGTCCCAGCTGTTCCACTTCCGATCCAGCTCTCTGCTGTGGCCTAGGAAAGCAGTGGAAGATGGCACAAGTCCTTGGGCCCCTGCACCCAAGTGGGAGACCCGGAGGAATCTCCTGGCTCCTGGCTTCGGATCGGCATAGCTCTGGCTGTTGCAGCCATTTGGGGAGTGGACCAGAGGATGGAAGACCTTTCTCTCTCTCTCTCTGCCTCTCCTTCTCTCTCTGTGTAACTCTGCCTTTCAAATAAATAAATCAATCCTTTAAAAAAAGAAAGAAAAAAATTGGTAGTTGATGGAAAGAACAAAATGTTATCTCTCCCTAAGCAGGGAGTTTTGCATTATTCACTGGTGTGATCCAAGGATCTAGAATGTTGCAAGGTACATAGTAAGTATCAAATCCATGCGTTGAATAAATCAGCAATGCCCTTTTGAACACATAACCTCTTTGAAGATATTGTTTTCCTAACTGTCCTAATTTTTTATCCTTAAAGTATTCCTCTAGAATTTCCATGACCTCTTTGAAACTCACAATTTCTTTTTTTAAAGATCTATTTATTTATTTGAAAGGCAGAGTTACAGAGAAGCAGAGGCAGAGAGAGAGGTCTTTCATCCACTGGTTCACTTCCCAGATGGCCACAATAGCTGGAGCTGTGCCATTCTGAAGCCAGGAGCCAGGAGCTTCTTCTGGGTCTCACATGCGGGTGCAGGGGCCCAAGGACTTGTGCCATCTTCCCCTGCTTTCCCAGGCCATAGCAGAGAGCTGGATCAGAAGTGGAGCTGTCAGAACTCGAACCAGCACCCATATGGGATGCCGGCGCTGCAGGTGGCAGCTTTACACACTATACCACAGCACGGGCCCTATTGTTTACTTTTTATAGAACAAATATTCATGTTAATGCATATATTTTTGTTAACACATAATGTAGTATCACATGCAGTTTGGAAAAGTAAAACAGAATTTAAATACCATTTCTATGAGCTCATGACATACATAGCCTCTGAAATGAGAGAAAAGAATAAAGTACTCTTGTTAACCTACTTCCTTTCATAACTTAGAAGGTCTATAAAGTCACATGTGAGGCAGGGCTATCACACCATACCTCAGTAATGATTAGCACCCAATCCATTTTCCTTCATAAATTTGTTGAGTCAATAAAGATTTCCAATAGGAAATGAATATATTTAATTAATGCAACTTTTCAATATATGTAGTCACTGATGTTGAAAAATTATGCCCAGTAATGCATTATGGAAATAGTTGCCCTGCAAAATATTTCAGAGCTTTGCCAAATTAGATTTGTGGCCTATATCTAGTGAATCACTATTACTGTACCTTCCTGGAGAGCTTAGATAAGAAAGCTCAAGCTGTCCTAAACTTTTAAGAGGAGAGGGTGGTGCTGATAAAATTTTTTTAATAAATTATTACTGGAAATGTGGTTTACCCAAGGACCACTTTTCTCAAAATGCATTATATCGTCTACTAGGGAGGCACAAAGTCATGACAAAAATACCTGTATAATTTTATATTATTAAGAAATACCAACTTTTTATTAGGGAAAATGTCATTCTCATTATTCTGTAGGATGATTAAAATAATAGCTTTAACTTTCTAAGATTTATGTTATTATTTTATTTATTTAAATGGCAGAGTAAAATAAAGAGAGAGAGAGAGAGAGAGAGAGAGAGACAAAGAGTGATCTTCTATTCACTAGTTTACTACCCAAATGGCCCCAATAGCCAGGACTGGACTAGGATGAAGGCAGGAGCCTGGGACTCTATCCAGGTCTCCCAGTTGGGTGGCAGGGGCTCAAGTACTTAGACCATCTCCATTGCTTTCCCAGGCACATCAGCAAGGAGATAGATTGGAAGTGAAGCAACCAGGACTGGAATGGGCACTCCCATGTTGGATGCCAGGGTTTTAAGCAGTGACGTAACACATTGCACTTCAACACTGGACCCTGGTTTGTTTATTTTTGTCTTCAACAACTGGACTGGTGGCCTATGAAGGTGCTAAAAATCAAAACTGGATTGAATATAAAACAGTGAGGTTTTTGCCAAATTAGATTTGTGAGGTCTTCCATCTTTGAGAACATTTAACATTTCTCATGCTATAAAACCTGAAACATATCTTATTTGTAGTTATAATTTCTTTTGAAAAACTTCCAAATTGCACAGTAGTAGAGACATTAGTAAATGATTCTCCATATCTCCATCACCAACTTTCAGTAACTATTAAGATTTTATGACACTTGATTATCCCTTTCTTTTCCCAGTTTTCTTTGTTGAATTATTTTAAATCGTTTTGTATCACTTTGTTATGCATTTCTAAAATTGTAGGTATGGTCTTACAAAAAGATATAATTATCATACCTTACAATTTTAAGAATGATTTCTTGACAATATCTAACATCCCAGTCTATATTTCAAATGACTTCAAGGGTGTCTCAGGAATACCTTTACTTTTTATATTTAAAATTTACCTTAACTTTGAATAAAGCTGTAGAATAATATGTCGACATTTTAGCAAAATAATCTGATGCTTGTCTGTATTATAGAATGAATCTATGTGATAGCAAACTGTCTCTGCTGCACTTGAATGGGTAGAATAATCATGATTGACTATATATATATAGAGAGAGAGAGAGAGAGAAGAAGAAGAAGAATTTTCAATGAGATGTAAAAACAGTGGTTGTTGTGAAGCACCTTTTTCACAAATGAGTTATTTTTTCCAAATTTTCAACAATCAGTATTTTCTATGTTTTAATATTAGCTAAGTTAATTCTCCCTCTTGAAAAACATGAATGAAACTATTCAGTGGTGGGCATTTGACTTATAGTTAAGACACAGGTTAGGATGCCTATGTCCCCTATTAGGCTGCCTGTGTTCAATTCCCACTCCAAGTTTTTGAGTCCAGCTTTCTTCTAATGCACACCTGGGAGGCAGCAGGTAATGGCTCAAGTAATTGGGTCCCTGCCACCCATTGTGTGCATTTGAGGAATAAACCAGCAAATGAGAGCTTTCTCTGTTTCTCTCTCTCTCTTTCCCTCTCAGCCTCTCAAATAGATTTAATTAATGAATGAATTTAAATAAAATTTTTGTCACTCAAAGGGCTTTTGAATCACGATAAAATAATTTCAGCTTATGAAATTATGGTGTTTTGGAGGATGGCAATAATAAAATTTGTGCCTAGCCACTTTCCTTTCATTCCAACCCTTAACACTTATACAAAGGCACACACATATTTTGAAGTTATGAGCGAAAGAATTTGAGGATTTGTGTTTCTTTGAATGTCCTGACAGATTCTACTTTGCAAATTGTGTTTTTACAGGAAGTACTCTGAGAGGATAACTAACAAAATTCTGCATGAATCTAGCTAGAGAATTGAAAAAGCGAAAGTACATTGCATGTCATTTGTGGTTTGATATTTTAGCTTTAATCATACAGAAAAAAGTTAAGTAGACGTTCTGTTTCTCTAAATATTGAGACCATCTGTTATAAGGCTCAGAAAACTAGTGCAAGAAACACAGTATTTTCAAAATTGCCCAGCAGATGTGCTATTTTTCTGTATGAGCCAATCAAGTGGCAGAAGAGTATACCAAGCGGTAAACAGATTCTAGACGAGCATTACACCCAGTGACGTGGACGCCAAGCTTTAGAGAGCTGCAAAACTGACCAGTACTGCTCGTCCTTCACTTGTGAAGTAGTCTAGGCATTAGATATTTTAAGTCATACAATTAAAAGTAATTAATTTCATTTTGAATTTTTTGTGAGTCTGTGTGCTCTCCTAACTTTTAAAATGAGAGATGTATTTGATATTCATTTAACAAAGTAGAACAAAGAGGTAGTATGTAAGGCATACCTGTTAATTTGAGGGATAGGCAGGTTGCATTATGAGAACACTCAAAAATCACCTTCATACTCCTTTTGAGTCGTGAGGTTTTTTCAGATGAATGTCATATTTTACATCTGATTGACAATAACAAGTAGAATCTAATTGTAACCAAAGATAACTATTTAGAAATATCCCACTATTTCAGAGTAAGAAGGGATAGAGGTCCGTAATTGCAAGTTTTTAATGTTATGGGTGAAATCACTGAGGCCTAAAGAGGTTCAGTGACTTATCCTAAGGCACACATCAACTAAGAGATAGAGTCAGGACTAGAACCCATGTCTCCAACTGCCCAGCCTAATGTCCTTTATGCTATACCACAGATTTTTAACATCTGGGATGTAGAATGACACCTGAATGAATTTTGCTTTATGTAAATTATTCTGGTCGATTAATTTTTATCTCGGCTCAATTTTCTATATCCATGACATATTTTATTTTCACATTATTAATCTGTTGTAATAGATACTATTGACTTTTAAAACATTGTATGTATTTTATAGCAGTAAGTTATAAAACAGTAGCAAGATGGGATAGCAAAACCAGATTGACTCTTCAATTCCAAAGTGGCTTTTTGTTTGTTTCTCTCCCATGTATCTAGGAGGTTCTGAAGTTGTGAAACAAAGAGTTGTTGGACAAATGAGGAGTTAAGAGTTCATTCGGCTGTCCAGATGTATCCAAGTACCCAGTTATTTGGCAATAAATACATCTGGGCAACTGATTGAACTTTTCGCTTTTCATGACTCAACTGGAACTCTCTACGATCTGAAGGGCCTGCTACATAGCCAAACGTTTGTGATCTCTTCACCTAATGAGGTGGGAAGTGGGAGTTGCCTGTAGGTGAGGAGACATCATAAAGAATGTAAGTGGGAATGCATTTTGCTATGCAGTTAAATTGAATGTTTAGCATTCTGGCAAAAATAAAGAGTTTTTTTTTTTTTCTAGCCTGAAAAATTAAATGAACCTAGCAGAAAATTTTCAATGTTCCCATCACTGACTCTTGTCAAGTACTTAACTCACGAATATAAAATAATTGTATCTTTATTGTGACTGAGAAGGGCTAGCAAAAGTTGGATGATATTGTTTGTATATTACATTATTTTTAAAATATATAATCTCAAGATATGGTTTCATTTTTAGATCCATCTAATGTATTCCCCCTGGTTATTCTTTTTTTTTTTTTTAACTTTTATTTAATGAATATACGTTTCCAAAGTACGAATAATGGATTACTATGGCTTCCCCCCCATACCGTCCCTCCCACCCACAACCCTCCCCTTTCCCACTCCCTCTCCCCTTCCATTCACATCAAGATTCATTTTCGATTATCTTAATATACAGAAGATCAGCTTAGTATACATTAAGTAAGGATTTCAACAGTTTGCTCCCACACAGAAACATAAAGTGAAAAATAATAGATGATTTTTTTTAATGATGATGAAATCAGATCAGACCTATTGTCATGTTTAATCCCAGTGAGAGTCAAGTTGGGAGTTGATAGTTTCTATTCTTTTCTTTTTTTTTTTTTTTTTTTTTTTTTTACAGAGGATCAGTTTAGTATGCATTAAGTAAAGATTTCAACAGTTTGCACCCCCATAGAAACACAAAGTGAAATATATTATTTGAGTACTCGTTATAGCATTAAATCTCAATGCACAGCACATTAATGACAGAGATCCTACATGAGGAGTAAGTGCACAGTGACTCCTGTTGTTGACTTTACCAATTGACACTCCTGTCTATGGCATCAGTAATCTCCCTATGCTCCAGTCATGAGTTTCCAAGGCTATGGAAGCCCCTTGAGTTCTCCGACTCTTATCTTGTTTAGACAAGGTCATAGTCAAAGTGGAGGTTCTCTCCTCCCTTCAGAGAAAGGTACCTCCTTCTTTGAAGACCTGTTCTTTTCACTGAGATCTCACTCACAGAGATCTTTTGCCAGAGTGTCTTGGCTTTCCATGCCTGAAATACTCTCATGGGCTTTTCAGCCAGATCTGAATGCCTTTAGGGCTGATTCTGAGGCCAGAGTGCTATTTAGGGCATCTGCCATTCTATGAGTCTGCTGAGTATCTCACTTCCCATGTTGGATCACTCTCCCCTTTATTTATTCTATCGGTTAGTGTTAGCAGGTACTAGACTTGCTTATGTGCTCCCTTTGACTCTTAGTCCTTTCATTATGATCAATTGCGAACTGAAATTGATCACTTGGACTAGTGAGATGGCATTGGTACATGCCACCTTGATGGGATTAAATTGGAGTCCCCTGGTATGTTTCTAACTCTACCATTTGGGGCAAGTCAGCTTGAGCATGTCCCAAATTATATATCTCTTCCCTCTCTTATTCCTACTCTTATGTTTAACAGGGATCACATTTCAGTTAAATTTCAACACTTAAGAATAACTGTGTATTAATTACAGAATTAAATCAGTCATATTAAGTAGAACAGACAAAAAAACTACTAAGAGGGATAATGTATTAAGTTGTTCATTAACAGTCAGGGCTATGCTGATCAAGTCACCGTTTCCCATAGTGTCCCTTTCACTTCAACAAGTTTCCTTTTTGGTGTTCAGTCAGTTGTCACCGATCAGGGAGAACATATGGTATTTGTCCCTTTGGGACTGGCTTATTTCACTCAGCATGATGTGTTCCAGATTCCTCCATTTTGTTGCAAATGACTGGATTTCGTTGTTTCTTACTGCAGTATAGTATTCTAAAGAGTACATATCCCATAATCAAATACCTTGGAATAAACTTAACCAAGGACGTTAAAGATCTCTACGATGAAAATTACAAAACCTTAAAGAAAGAAATAGAAGAGGATACCAAGAAATGGAAAAATCTTCCATGCTCATGGATTGGAAGAATCAATATCATCAAAATGTCCATTCTCCCAAAAGCAATTTATAGATTCAATGCAATACCAATCAAGATACCGAAGACCTTCTTCTCAGATCTGGAAAAATTGGTGCTGAAATTTATATGGAGGCACAAGAGACCTCGAATAGCTAAAGCAATCTTGTACAACAAAAACAAAGCCGGAGGCATCACAATACCAGATTTCAGGACATACTACAGGGCAGTTGTAATCAAAACAGCATGGTACTGGTACAGAAACAGAAGGATAGACCAATGGAACAGAATTGAAATACCAGAAATCAACCCAAACATCTACAGCCAACTTATATTTGATCAAGGATCTAAAACTAATTCCTTGAGCAAGGACAGTCTATTCAATAAATGGTGCTGGGAAAATTGGATTTCCACGTGCAGAATCATGAAGCAAGACCCCTACCTTACACCTTACACAAAAATCCACTCAACATGGATTAAAGACCTAAATCTACGACCTGACACCATCAAGTTACTAGAGAACATTGGAGAAACCCTTCAATTATTGGCACAGGCAAAGAGTTTCTGGAAAAGACCCGGGAGGCACAGGCAGTCAAAGCCAAAATTAACTATTGGGATTGCATCAAATTGAGAAGTTTCTGTACTGCAAAAGAAACAGTCAGGAGAGTGAAGAGACAACCGACAGAATGGGAAAAAATATTTGCAAACTATGCAACAGATAAAGGGTTAATAACCAGAATCTACAAAGAGATCAAGAAACTCCACAAAAACAAAACCAACAACCCAATTAAGAGATGGGCCAAGGACCTCAATAGACATTTTTCAAAAGAGGAAATCCAAATGGCCAACAGGCACATGAAAAAATGTTCAAGGTCATTAGCAATCAGAGAAATGCAAATCAAAACCACAATGAGGTTCCACCTCACCCCGGTTAGAATGGCTCACATTCAGAAATCTACCAACAACAGATGCTGGCGAGGATGTGGGGAAAAAGGGACACTAACCCACTGTTGGTGGGAATGCAAACTGGTCAAGCCACTATGGAAATCAGTCTGGAGATTCCTCAGAAACCTGAAGATAACCCTACCGTTCGACCCAGCCATCCCACTCCTTGGAATTTACCCAAAGGAATTTAAATTGGCAAACAAAAAAGCGGTCTGCAGCCTAATGTTTATTGCAGCTCAATTCACAATAGCTAAGACCTGGAACCAACCTAAATGCCCCCTGGTTATTCTTTATGTTATTATCCAACTTCACTTTGTTATAGCAGTTATCATTTTACCTATCAATTACCTATTTGTGGTATTATCCTATGAATTTAAATGTTTATTGTCTCTTTCTGCTGCTAGATTATAAACTCCATGAGAATGGGGGCCATGTCTACTTAGTTTATCAGCAACCACTATGGTACCTAACATGCAATAGACAATACATAGTTGAGTAACTGAAAGTACTATTATACAGTTTTCAGTCTTAGCAAATCAGTTGGAGTTGGGTCCCCAATGCCCAGATTTACCATATGGGTTGCTCCATTATCTGTACTCACTAAAAGCCTTCAGTTTATTCTGCTGTATCAACCCTTAGGCTGAAATAATTCGAGGAGAGTTTTGCTATCCCCTGTGGAGATAGCAGCTTCAAATTGCTGGGCTTGCTGTTCACCAACACAGATTTGTCTCAGTGCCTGTTAATACTATCATGGAGTGATTTGTAGTAGCTACTTTATAACAGTGTGTAAACTGTTTTTTAACTGTTATTTTAGGCAACTGGAATACTAGCTGTGGAAAACTTATCTTAAACACTGTACATTTTATGAATTAACTCATTAATTCTCACTAAATTTAATAGTCATGAAATATGTCAAAAACAAGTATGAGCATTTATTAAAGAGCAATAAGAAGAAAGTATTTCATGTTCCATTTTAATTCCAAGTCCAGAAAGAACAGTCAAATTTGTTTAAACAACTATTTAAATTGTCTTGAGGAGAGGAAGGAAATGAAAGTAATGGCACTGGAGCTGCATTCAAATTGCACAATCACTTTATTGTCATAAGATCCAATGAAATACCTTGAGAGATCCAGATTCCCATCCAGTTAATGCTCCTCCCCTTAGCATTCCAAAGTAGCTCAGTTTGGAGAAAAAAATGGTAAAATCATTCAACCTGTACTCATACAACCGAATATTCAGAACTGTTCGATTTCTGCATGGCATGCTATGGGGACGTGTCCGTTTCTGTGTCTAAAGCACTACATTCCAGGACAAGCCAAGTAAAAATACAATAAAGAAATTTCTAGTATTGCAGTATCCTGTGGTATAGATAGATGAATTAGTGGGTAATCATTTCCATTGAATGTGTTAGCGTGAGCTTTTGTGCCTAATTTAAAATAACCTTTCTGACAGCAGAATTTCTATTCCATGGAAGAATACGAAACTGCTTCTCTTCAAGGTTGTTCTAAGGAACATCAATTATCAAATTTCTTAAAGTAGCTTAAATATGGATCTGTCTGAAGGGGAGGGACTAAATTATCTGGGTACTCATAATTTTTCAGCCCTGTGAATTCATAAGTGTAGAATGAATTACGGCTTTACGATTGAAGATAGAAGACATCTGCTAATGAACTTAACACTCCTGAAAATCCTGCATTCCATTAATGGTGGAAGATTGGTCTTTAATTTCACTGATTATAATAACTAAACAAGTTTCTATCAAACTAATAAATACTTATGACTTGACTATAGTTGGTTAAGGTGAATTTTGAATATGAAAAATGTGTGTTTTTTTAAAGAAAATCTCTACATTTGAAGTTGAGAGGAACATTCCTACAATATTCATTAACCATCAAAATAATTTTTGAATTAGGAGAGTCCTCTCCAAATTGTTGCAAATTTGTACTGAATTAATATTAACTTTCCAGGACTAATCAGAACATTTATGACTGAGTCATTTTTGATCCAACCATCTGCTGAAAGCACAGTGGGTATAATAACCAGGGGGCTAATTTTTGAATTATGAGTTCATAATTTCTGAACATGAAAACTGACAAAAATCAAACCAAAATTGATACTACATAGTCAGTTCTTAACTACTTTATTATAAAATGTCAGACAGGAATATTTCCAGTTGACTGGGCATTCTATCATTTTTAAAAGACATTCAGTGTCAGATTTAGTCTCTTCAATGTGAGAGAAAATAATCTGTTTCATCATGATGATGAATTCATGGAATTTCCAGAAATTGAGAGTAAACTACGTCTTCATGAGTTAATCCATGCCCTCCATTTTTGTTAAAATATCAATAGAAATGCCGAGAGTTTCTTTGGTCTTATCAAATGTTATTTGACCAGAGCTGAGAGAGTAATAGTGAGGACAGAAAATGTGATTGAAATATGAGCCATCTCTTTCCAGTGCCAGAAGGTAGAAAAGATGAAAGTAAAAATGAACTGTAAATGGTTAGCTTTAGAGGGTACAAGGAAATGTTCAGGATTTTCAGTAGAGTTGTAAACTTCTATCCTCCTCCAAACAATTTGTATAAAACCATAGCTCTTCCTTTATCCTCTGATGGGTTTTCTGATTTGACACCTTAAATCTCCTAAGGTCTCTCCTCTTCTATAGCCAGGAATGTGAAAGTTATATGGAAAGTACACACATGAGAGGACTTCAAAACATTTCTTGAAAAATGGAATTAAAAGATAAGTTTCTATTAATGAAAAATTTTCAATCTATGCACAATTTTTCCATACTGCACATTTTCCATAACTTTCTGAAGACCCTTTATATATGTCCTCTCCTCTAAAATTTATCTTTAGCACAAAACACTTAAATATCTCGCTGATGTCAATCTTCTTCCCCACAACATTTTTTTTTTTTTACTTTGGTTCCCCCTATATTTTCACTTGCAAGATGACCGTTGATCATGGCTTTTTGGTATTTCTGTGTTACTAATTCTGACAATTTAAATTCATTTCTGAATGTCTGGTGGAGATCCTAGTTTGGATCCATTGTTTCCAAGTGCTCACACAATTTTTGATGATATATACTATATGACACATGACATATGTTGACACATGAGCATAGATTTCAAAGGTATCATTTGAATATAATGCTTAGGGCATGTGTTTGTATTTAAATGTCACATTAATTGAGGTTATTCTATCATATCTTGTATAGCACCATAGTGGTAAAAAGCATATGAAAATTAATATTTGTCCTTTTTGTCTTAGTAAATGTAGTTACTATTATTGATGCCTGAAGATCTTACAGTACCTTATTGAGAACACGAAATGTTTTGTGATTTATGTTGCAGGAAGAAATAAGAGATTGATCTCAGTGTGTATTTATTGATCCTGAACTTATTTCTGTGATTTAATCTGCAGTTTTGGTGATCTGATTTGTGATTTTCTCTTTATAACTAGACAGCTATTTAGTTTCAGGTTAATCAATCTTTTTCTGTATGCAAAATCATATATATTCTAACACTTGGGTTGTTATATGATGAAGAATGCTTTCTCAAGAATTCTATAAATTTTTATTAAAAATGAGTCAGTTATTCTCTTCGCAAATTTGAATACTTGAATTCAGATTTTTTTTTTTTAGTGTTCACACAACCCTAAGAGATCCATTATGAAATATTGATGGAATCAGAGGTATTCAGATCATAAAATTTAATTAAAATTCTTTGGTTATGTTTTTTGTTTCTCTTAACAATCTTATCCAAAGCTTAGAAAGTTTTGCATCCTCTTCCCTTTTTGTAGAATTATTCCCAGAACATTTCTTTTTTCTTTTTTTTTAAAGATTTATTTTTGAAGATTTATTTATTTGAAAGTCAGTGTTACACAGAGAGAGAAGGAGAGGCCGGGGGGGGGGGGAGAGAGAGAAAGTCTTCCAT
The DNA here is from genome assembly GCF_051225735.1 of Oryctolagus cuniculus. Taxonomy (NCBI): domain Eukaryota; kingdom Metazoa; phylum Chordata; class Mammalia; order Lagomorpha; family Leporidae; genus Oryctolagus; species Oryctolagus cuniculus. The sequence continues at coordinate 78,329,487 of NC_142888.1, read as the reverse complement.
TTTGTTGGTTTACTCCCCAGTTGGCCACAACAGCCGGAGCTGCACCGATCCGAAGCCAGGAACCAGGAGCTTCTTCCAGGTCTCCCACAAGGGTGCAGGGGCCCAAGGACTTGGACCATCTTTTACTGCTTTCCCAGGCCATAGCAGAGAGCTGGATCAGAAGTGGAGCAGCCGGGACTCGAACTGGTGCAGGCACTGCAGGCCGTGGCTTTACCCACTATGCCACAGTGCTGGCCCCAGAACATTTATTATTTTGAAACATCTTCACGGTGACCAGGCCTATTAGGGAAACATGCATGAAGGGTAATTGGTGTTACATAATTTATTCCTATCATATTCCTAAAATTTTAGCACCAGTTCAAGGGTATTTTCTATAAGGTTTAGTCTATTTTAAAAGAACATACATTTTAACAGCATGAGAAGACAAAAATTTTTCCCTCAGGATATTTAGCTAACAAACTGGAGATCTATACACATCATATACTTTTGTGATTTTACTTGTTCTGCTCAACTAGTGAAACTGGAAATTAGAAAAATAAATATTTTGTGTTTAAACATTCTGTTTCTACTTCTCAATAAATTATCCATGTAATATTTCCAAAGTTATTCCATTTTTAAAGGAATATAATATTTTGAATAATAATGGGATTTTATCATAATTGAGAATGTGGTTAAGAATATTTGATGCAATGATTATCATATCAAATTATGGCAAATACAATTGTATTATTTCAGTAATTTTGTTATAATCTTTAGAGCATATCATATTTATTATAATAATCTTTGGATGCTTCAAAATAAGTATTAAAATCATTTTAATACTTTTAGTATCAGGAGAAGGGGAAAAGTTTGACATTTATAAAAGGCTAAGAAGAAAAAAGGCAAAAATATTTATGTTTATTGGTCTCCCTTACCATTTTTATTTCACTTACTTCTGGGCCTCTTAGGAAAAAAAAGGATTTATGTGTTTTCTGGCAGAATTTTATGGGACATAAATGACTTGTCTGGCTGATACCACTTGCTGTTTCCCACAGAATATTTTGAGTTCTGCGATACTGCGATACTATATTTTATGTACTGCTGTAGGGATGAGGTGGTTTTTGAGATAGATATTTTGTGTAGGTAGCACTGACAAGCAAGCATTTAGAATGAAGAAGAGAGAAAACAACAAAATTGTAGGTTGAATTACTGAAATTATGCCATTGAATGACATTGGAAGCAGAGGGAGATGCAATTTGTTCTCAGTGAAATTTTACATCCAAATTTGTAGAAAGAGCTAAAAAATACTAAAGAAAGATTATCAAAGCAGATTTTCATTATCATATTCCTTGAAAATATTTACAAGCTAGACAAAATACATGCTCATTCAATTTTATGCCACACTCTGAAGATATTCAATGCTCCGTCTCACTTCTTCACACACACACCCATAAATTCTCAATGATAGCCTAGTGTATGTGAATTTAAAAGCATCATAATCCCTACTCTTGTAGTAGCTTTATAATCCCAGAAGGAAATATAGTTAGATATTTAATGTGGGAAGAGAATATCATGAAAATCCTGCAAGGTGAATGCAGAGAAGTTTACCTACCCTGATCCCAATTAACAAACAACAGGCAGAAAAACTGAAGGGTCTCTCTATTAGTCAATAGAATTCACCCTGAGTATTTCTTTAATGTCAATATTGAGAGTGATAGTGACATGTTCCACTCCGTAAAGATGTTATTTTCACAAACAGAACAGCAAAGATTCTCAGGAAATTACACCCAGTCTACTCTTAACTGACACTCTAACATAGTGAATATAGCGAGTGCTAAGTGATGAAGAATCCAATGTAAGTATTCCATTAGGTTTTGTGATGCCAAAAATCACTGACTACAGAAACAAAAGGTATTCACTTTGAAATCCTTTAATAAGTTGTTTGAATCTCATGTTTTCTTCCTCGTACCTTAGAACATGTATTGTTAACTCTCAATCCAAAGCAGCAATTAAAGGTTTCTGTTTCAGGCATCTGGTACAACTGACCTTTTGTTTGCCATCTGCAGTATGAGTCTATGTGCTTTGACTATAGCATACTATCTGTTGGCTACTAACTAGTTAATACATGGGGTCGTTGCCATATGTAATACAGTTAACTTGATCATTTTATTTATTTTATCATAAACCTGTTGTGGCCATCAGGAGAATATTGTTGGTAAATGAAAATGTGTAACTCAAGCTATTGAGGAAAATACAGATTATTTCACTTGGAAGAAATAAAACTTAAAAGTGTACAAAATATATTCATTTAATGAAATTTCTTAGGATTTGTTTAGCTTTCCACACTATAAGATGAAGGCTTTTGCTTTTAGAGATGCTACTTAATTATTAGATCACACACTATCTCTCAATGATTTGCAAATTAAGAAAGATATATTCTTTATTTCTCAAAGTGTTAATTTGATGCTATGTGTACAATAACAAGGAAGAGTTAGTAGAAGTCTCATGTAAACAAAGCATTTACAAGATATTTTAGGAAAACTGTTATAACTGAATATTGGTAAATAAGTTAATCTGCTGTGTTTGCCATTTTTATCACATTATATACATACCTACTTGTTTGCTAAATTAAATATTGACTGTTTTTATGACTAAATAAGTGCATTGAAGTTTAAGTGGTTGTTCAACAATTTATTTGGACTTTTAACTAATTTTCTTTCTTTTTTTTTCTCTCCCCAGAAAGATGATATGGTGAATCCAATCTATTAATTTCTGCTTCTCAACTTTAAACTTTGGTCACTTAAGACTGAAGCAGTCATGGTGAACCTGAGGAATGGGGTGCATTCATTCCTGTAAGGATGTTATTACCTATTGGTATAACAAAAAATAACTTTTTATTGTAGCTTGCTCACAGATGCTAAAAATGCTGCTATATGTCCACTCAGCTATATTTGCCTCTGCATAAATGACTCATGTTTCACAAGACTAGTGTTATGTGTATTTCCTATTCAAATATAATGAGTGGGTAAAATACAATGTTTTGTACTCATTACTCAAACAAGTAATGTGTTGACAATACTTTCAAGTCAAACAATCACAATGCTCATCATAGTTGCTTTATCTAAAGATAAAACTTGGAAAGGAGTTCTTTCCTGTATGAATTGAACAGTCAAGAGAATAAAATATCCTCATAAGTCTCTGGTTTTATGAAGAATACTTGAGACTGAAAAATAAAAGATCAGAAGTTAGGGTGTAGTGGTTGGGGAAGTGGAGCTAGACGAAGAAATGACGCTTTCCCAGAAGCCTTGAACTAATGACACAGTAGTTGCAGTAAATAGAATGCAATTTAAAGGGATTAGGTGAATAAAAAGACTAAAGTATTTAACAATTCATAATTTACATAATCTGACTATATCTCTTTTAACATTGACTCACTATTAATTTATTTGAGAGGCAGACAAAGTGAGAGAGAGGGAGAGACAGAGAGAGAGAGAGAGAGAGCACACACCCATCTCCTGGTTCACTCTCCAAATGCTCAAAACAGCTGATGCTCGGCTACGAGGTAAGAACTCAATCCAGGTCTCCCACATGGGTGACAAGGACCCAATTACATGAAGCATTAGCTGCTGCCTTCCAGAGCATACAATTAGCGAGTGACTGAAACTGAGAGAGGAATCAGGACTTGAACCCAGACACTCCAATATGGAATGCAGATGTCCCAAGGGATGTTATCAGCTATGCTGAATGCACAACCCATATCTTCATTTTTACCTAAGTAACATGTTGGAGTAGCTTCTTCCAAATTTACTCTTTAAGGAATGAGGCATGGAAAAAGAGATCTGAATCTGGGTAACATCTGCTCTCTGTAGCTGCAAAGCCCTGAATCTCCTTGCTCCTATGTTGCGTCCTCAGTGATTCTTGTCAAAGTATTTCCGTGCAGTGTCCATGTGCAGTACATCAACACTGGATCCTCTGCCATGTGCATTAGGTAGCCCATCTTGGATATCGTTGTAGTGATGATAATTTCAAGTATGCTTGATTCCAAGAGAAGCAGAGCAGACCAACAGGGAAAGGAAAGGGTGAAGGATAGTAATAAAGAAGGCAAGAGTCAGGTATGGGAAAATGAAAGGACAAATATCCCTACTACATGTGCCTGTGCCAACTCAGTGTACATCCCTTGGCCCATGTACCAAAATGTAAGCCTGTCTGAAAAGCTATCCAAGTTCTCAGCTATGAAGTTAAAGAATTGGTGTACAATTTTTCCATTCTATTGAGATAAGCAAGTGGCCACTCATATCTTCTAATAAGGTCCATTGTCAGATGTCATATAAAAACTCAGTAGATTTAAAAACATGTTCAGAATTCTAAATTATTTATTTATCTACTTACAATGTAAAATCATATTTTCATTAAAAATTTCATAGCATCGAGTTAATTATTTGCATTGTTTAAAGAAAAATTATAATCTTTGTGTACAGATTTTATGAGATTCCTTTGGGCTTAATAACAGTTAACATATGCTTTAACAGCAAGAACTAAATTATGCCTCTTTTGTAAAAGGGCTTTATATATTTCGCTAAGCATATGAGTATTAAATATTGATTGGGTTTAATTATTACAAGCCAATTCCTGATTATAAAGCCAAGGAAAAATAGAATTGAACTACAATAAAAATCACAAAACCATGTGTATAAGTGGTGCTCAGCAAGAATTTATTAAACCAAATTTAATTGAAACCAGGAAACTGAAGTAAATATTCTTTCAGAATATATCCTGATACCATTAGTTTATTTTGTAATTCACAAAAGATTATATTGTACAAGACTCCTCAATAATTCAGTATTAGTTTCACAGATTCTTTAATAAAGATGAAAAATATTTCTGATTAATAAAGATAGGCAAGACAACTACTTGAAGTGTTTTTCTGCCACAGAATTATTAAATTCATAATTGGAGAGAGGTTTTTTATGCATGTTTTTGTTATGTACAATTTTGTTTTAAAGATTTTATTCATTTATTTGACAGGTCAAGTTACAGACAGAGAGAGGGAAAGACAGAGAGAGAGGTCCTCTTTCATCCTCTGGTTCACTCCCCAAATGGCAGCAATGGCTGGAGCTGGGCCAATCCCAAACCAGGTGCCACTAGCTTCTTCCGGGTCTCCCACATGGGTGCAGGGACCCAAGGACTTGGGCCGTCTTCTACTGCTTTCCCAGGCAGAGAGCTGGATCAAAAGTGGAGCAGCCAGGATACGAACCGGAACCTATGTGGGATGCCAGTGCCACAGGTGGAGGCTTAGTCTACTACCCCACAGCACTGGCCCCCCTGTTATGTACCATTTTATCCTGTACTTCTCTGCCATTTATGGAGACATAAGTAAGGATTTAGATGTTTCCACAATTTTATTAGCAAACTTGAAGTAGGACTGCAGATTCTCCTAGGACTTTGTTCTCTAGGCTTGAGGATAAATATTTGTGGTTCTGTACCTGACAAATAAAGGTGCAGCTTACTATTTCAGATGAAATATTCTGAGACTATTTCAGATGACTATTAGCTAATTTAAATCAGAATCCCCTCCTTTTTTTAGTGACAGTTGGACAAGTTTTCTATCAGTTAGCCCTGAAAAGATCTTGAATTTAAAATTGCTGTCTGACACCAGCTCTGCATAGATAGGTTTTGTCTTTAAATAAAATCATGACTGACTGAAATTCTTGGCAAATTTTGCAATTCATTGATTGGGGTACAGCAACCGTAAATATTTTGGTTAATTTTGAAGGCATAAGGAAGGTTAACTCCAACATTTACTGAGGGCCTATTATGACACAGATTCTCTTTTTAAGACTTTACATATCTTATATCATTTAATTTTCATAGCAAACCAAGTGATAGATCATACTTGTACAGATGAGGAAGTTGATGCTCTGATAGAAGGTAATGGGCTAAAAATCATTGGCATTGACCTCAGCCAAATACAACACATAGAATAATAGAGTAATCAAAGTTGAAAGCACACAACTTCTATTTTTTGATCCTTTGTTTTAATCATTTCTGTTCATATTAATCAGAGATTATGATATAGATTTTTGAGTCATATATTGAATTTCCTTATTTTTGTGTCCCAGGAAAATAATACTTTTCAAAGAATTCATGGATTCCTCATTATTTAATAAAAATGACTATGTATATCTCTGCTCTCCATGTTTCTTAGAATATTAGGTAGCTTTGACTAATGAGATGATTATTTTAAACTAAATGTCTAAATTATTAGAGTTTTTATCCATGATAAAAGTAAGACCATCAAAACAGCTTCATGATTTCTTCATTCCCTTCAAAGAGATAGAAGCATATATTAATAAGATATTAATGAAAACCAAGAGAAATAATTTTTAAATATTTTAGAAAATTATTATAGTATTCAAACTTAAAATTAAATCGTAACAATAGTTTCAGATTGAGTTCTAATTTTGCTTAAGAAAATATGGTGCATATGTACATGTGCATGTTGTAATATTCTGGATATGATATGATTATAATAATGATATCATGGAGTCTACTATTATTAATTTCTCTGATAATTATAATGGGCAGTGAATCTATAGAATCACACTTATATTTTCCCTGACTAAAGACAATATTTTCAATAGTAGGTTCTACCTCCATACCCTCATGAGAAATGTACATTTTAAAAGACTTAAGAGATTTAGTTTCCAATGCATGCAAGCTAACAAACCCATAGGTATTTATCATCACCACAAGTCATTATCTAGCCTACAAGGGCCCAGAAAGCATAAGACAGAAGTGGAGAAAGTGGCAGGTAGAAAGACAGTTTCTAACAAACGTCATTAAGAAACTACTACTGTAGGAGACTACTCTAAAGTCACTTTGGAAATGTGAGACAATAGGAAGTCCTAAAAAGAAGTGACTAAGTACTGTTGCCAAAATCCATTGTACCACCCTGATTTACATCCCAAGCTCTAGCCCCTGCTGCCATTGCTGGAAGCCAGGTGGCCACATGGCCCAACCTCTGTGGTCAAGCTCCACCCCCATCCTAATGGGATTAGCTGCTCCTGCTGCCCTGCCTGCCCTCGGGCAAAGTTTTAAAAGAGCCTGTTCCTGAACAGTGCTCTCTTGGCTCTCCTCTCTCTTGCCTCTCCTCTCCCCTCTCTCCTCTTTCTCTCTTACAGTCTCCTCTCCTTTTCCCTCTTCGCCCCTTCCCTCCGGTCTACTGAGTTTTCTCCAATAAACCCTTTCCCTTTGTTGTACCTCTCCCAAACAACCGCCTGAAGTTGGTCTAATGGCAACTATTCCTTCTTAGCTTTAGATCAAAAGAAGGTGGGGCCGGTGCAGTGGTGCAGCAGGTTAAACTGTTGCCTGCACACCAGCATCCCATATGGGTGCTGGTTCGAGTCCTGGCTGCTCCACTTCCGATCCAGCTCCCTGTTGATGTGCCTGGGAAGGCAGCGGAGGGTGGACCAAGTCCTTGGGCCCCTGCACCCACGTGGGAGACCCAGATGAAGTTCCTGGCTCCTGGCTTTGGCCTGGCCCAGCCCCAGCTGATGCAGCCATTTGAGGAGAACCACAGAATGGAGGATCTCTCTCTCTCAGTCTCTGTTTCTCCTTCTCTCTCTGTAACTCTGCCTTTTGAATAAATAAATAAGTCTTTAAAAAAAATAAAGCAAGTTCCTATTTATTTAAAAGGCAAAGAGAGACACACCAAGAGAGAGAGACAGACAGGTAAGAAGAAAGGAGAGCTCCCATTTGCTGGTTCATTCTGCAAATGCCTGCATTAGGCCAAGCAGAAGTCTCTCCCATGTAGGTGACAGGAACCTAACCACTTGAGGCATTACCCCTGTCTCCCAGGGGCTGCATTAGCAGGAAGCTGGAGTCAGGAGCTAGAGCCAGAATTGAACCCAGGCACTCCAATGTGAGATAGGCATCTCAACCACTAGGCTGAACACCTGCCCTTAACTTCTGAATTTCTTAGCAGCGTACTGGATCCTGTAAGAAAATCTCACTTCATTCTGTTGTGAGCTAAGAGGATATCTTAAAAAAATAAAACCCAATATTTTAAAAATAGAGAAAAAACCATTGCAACAAATCAAACAATACTGTGGTTCCAGATTGCAGCAAGTTTAAAGGCTTTGAAATTAGTAGGACCTGAATATAGATCCTGGCCCTACCACTTACTACTGTATTGGCTTGAGAAAGTTACTTAAGCTCTCTAAACTTCCTAGTCTTCTCATCAGCGTAATGGCCATAAATCAATGCTGACCTCTTAGAGGTTGTTTTATGAGATCAAATAAGATTATACACATATATTTCAGTGAGCTAAGTACCTAACTCATAATAATCACTCAGTAAAAGTATTCTTTGGACAGGAAAGAAAAGATGCTGAGGTTTACTTAGGAAAGTAGAAATGATGATGGTGGTGATGATAATGATGGGGAAAATGTTTTGTGTAAGCAGTATTTACAGCTGTGTAAGCAATATAAAATATAGCTAATTGGTTCTTTTTTTTTCTTTTTACTTTTCAGTGTGCACCTAATTGGCCTATTGGTTTGGCAATGTGATATTTCTGTAAGCCCAGTAGCTGCTCTAGTAACTGACATTTTCAATACCTCCGATGGTGGACGCTTTAAATTCCCAGACGGGGTACAAAACTGGCCAGCACTGTCAATCGTGGTAATAATAATCATGACAATAGGTGGCAACATCCTCGTTATCATGGCAGTAAGCATGGAAAAGAAACTGCACAATGCCACCAATTACTTCTTAATGTCCCTAGCCATTGCTGATATGCTAGTGGGACTACTTGTCATGCCACTGTCTCTGCTTGCAATCCTTTATGGTAAGTACAAATCTATTGGTTTTGAACCATATCATGTCATAAACTTGCGTCAGTTAGTATGGTAAACACTCATGAAGTTAATTATTTTACCTGAAGCATTTGGAAAAGGAAGAGAAAAGCAATTTGTGTGATGGAAGGAATTGGATGTGTGTTTCACATTTATTAAAAGAATCAGTAGCATAGTCTGCAAAAAAGCAAAACAGACATTTTATAATATGCTAAGAATAAATATGGATGTTCTGTTGCAAAGTGGCATTTGTAAATAATGGGTGTACAGAATGGGGCAGAGACAGAACCCTCCTACCCCTGTGTTCTGGGCAGTACACGCATCTACCACCATCTCTTGTACAAAGAAGGAAAAGCTGGCTTCTCTCCTTTAACAAACACATTTTAAGTAACCCTGTTAAATGTTGCCAGACTAAGTAGTTCCTCCAAAACTGGCACTCAATAATAGCTGGGTTTTTTTTGATGGGTTCCAGAATTCATGTTTTTACAAAGAGATAACACACAAATTAATTACTAATTATGTAAGTGCAAGTTCACACCATTGCTATAAAAATGGAGGCACTGGAAGTTTTAATATAGTAGGGCACTTCAAAAAGTTTGTGAAAAAATTAAATTAAAAGATGTTTATTTTGGTGTAAAAAATTTTTGAAATCCATGCACAATTTTTTCATAATATACATTCCTATGTTCTTTTTGAAGACCCCCTTTTTCAGAGATTTTAATTTTCTTTGTATTTTCTACCATCTCTTTATCTTCTTTACTTTAACCAAAGTTTTGTTGCTAGCTAATATTTATGATGAACAATTGAACACATTATACAATTCCATTGAGTATCTCTTCTAGGAAGTTGAGAGGCCAGTTTGAATTTATTGCTGATGCGTTTTTCTCACAAAAGCGTAAAATAGACTTCCAGCTCCCTGGAGTGTATGATACAATTAGGCTGGAAGGAAAAATATCGAAAAGTACCTAATTCTCAAATCCTAAATCATATTAAAGCAACTAGAAGATAATCTTTCACAAAACTTAAAAATTAATTAGCCTGTTCTAAATATAGAGTAGCAATAAATTATCTTAATAGGTATGTTTTAAAATGTTCTCAGAAAATATTCTTTTCCTATCTTTATTGAGCTTCGATCTTACTTGCTCAGTGGGTATGTTTCCACTTTATAGCTCCAAAATTAAATAAGAAAAGATTACCTGTACAAAATGAAACTGTGATTTAGATTTGTCCTTTCATGTATTTTTTTCTGCAGTTTTTCCTTAAAAAAATACATGGGTGGCCAAATAATGGCATTAGCATAAATCTAAAAATCCAGAACCATATTCCATGACTGCCCCTCCCCTCAATAAGTAATAAGAAGAAATAAGCCTTCAAAATACCACCACCGAGTTGGGAGAACATTCAAATTCCAATGTATCTTTATTGAGCTATCTATTATATTCCACCACATGCTGCTGTGGAAGAGAAGGGTAGTCCTGGGAGGAAAGCTTCATGAAAGAGACAAATAGAAAGCTATTAGGAAGCCTAAGATTGATCTGATGTCACCACAACAAAGAAAGTCGGCAGTAAGTATGAAAACACTGAAGTTTTGCAAGAAAACCAGCCTTTAGGTAAGGGACTTAAAACTGTGCATAGGACTCCAAAAAAGCAGTCTTGGAAAAACAATTCTTTGAAGGTAGAGGAGGATAAAGAAGACAATGAGAGGTGATTTTGAAAAAAAAAAATGCAGAGTGAAATGAAAGAAGCAGGAGGGATAAATATCATCTTATAATACAAAAAATATCAATTCATCACCTTTTTGCTACAGCCTCCCACTGCCCTCTAAAAGCTCCCCCAAGTAAAGAAATCATACTTTGTACGTAAAGAGGGTGCACTTGAGCTTGGAATCTTGGAAATTATCCATAAACTGCCAGCTACAATCATTGAAATTCAGATGTAACCAGTTTTTTTTTAAGATTTTTTTTTATTTGAAAGACAGTGTGACAGAGCGAGGAAGACAGAGAGAGAGAGAGAGAGAGAGAGAGAGACCTTTCATCTGCTGGTTCACACTCCACAATGGCCACAAAAGCTAGAGCTGGGCCTGGCTGAAGCCTGGAGCCTGGAACTCCATTTTGGTCTCCCACATGCGTGGCGAGGGCCCAAGCACTTAGGCCATCTACTGCTGCTTTCCAGGCACATTAGCAAGGAGCTGGATTGGAAGGAGAACATTTGCTTAACCCACTATGTCACAATGCTGGCTCCCAATGTAGCCAGTCTTTATGAATACCAAGCTACTAGAAAATTTTCAGAATATGAGAATCAAAACAAGGTGTCTGGTGAAAATTCCTACAAAGAAAGAATGTCTAATGGAAGAAAACTATAACAAAATATTTTGAATGAAATTAAATTGTCTTCAACCAAGTGCCTTGAAGCAGGAATCTAAAAATTAGGAATAGAAATAAACAAAAAAATAAGACAATCTGAAGAAAAAGTTAATTGGACTAAAGACAAATAAAAATAGAAGAAAAAGATAAAAATATATCAGAAATGGACAGTAAATTAAAAGTTCCCCACAAATAACTGATTCATTTGAAAATTTAATAAGGAGTACAGAAAAGCAGATTAATCACAAAGACAATGAAGATGAGGTAAAGAAGTAGAAGGTATCAGAGAGGGGTTGAAAAATGTAAAAAAGAGCCTATATATTACCCTTGAGATAGAAAAATAATGTAACAGAATTAATATTTAAAACTAAATACAAGAGTGTTTTCTAGAAATAAGTCTAAATGTATATGTTGGTAGGTTCAACCCAGTACTAGAAAATTGAGCTTGAACAAATTTGAATTGTATAGGAACATACAGGAATATATCTGAATAGATGATAAATGTAAATTTTAAAAATCCTGGGGCTGGTGCTGTGTGGTAGTAGGCTAAGCCTCCACCTGAGGTGCCAGCTTCCCATATGGGTGCCAGTTCAAGTCCCAGCAGCTCCTCTTCTGATCCAGCTCTCTGCTAATGGCCTGGGAAAGCAGTGGAGGATGGCCCAAATGCTTGCACCCATGTGGGAGACCCTGGGGGAAGCTCCTGGTTCCTGGCTTAGGATTTGCCCAACTCCAGCCATTGCAGCCATTTGGGAAGTGAACCAGCGGATCAATGACCTTTCTCTCTGTCTCTCCCTTTCTCTGTCTGTAACTCTACCACTCAAATAAATAAATAAATCTTTTAAAAAATCCTTAAGTATTCTAAGCAAAAAGCAGGACTAATTTACAACAAAAGAAAGAGTTAGACCTTTCACATAATGCAAATGACAAAGCAAAGAGTGAAGTGATACTTTCAAAAAATTCAACCATTTATAAGACAGTCTGTAAAAGGAAAATGCATAAGAATAGAAAGCAGATCAATGGTTTCCAGGAACTGAAGGTGAAAAGGTAATTACAAAAATGTATTTATATTGGTATGATAAAACTCTTCTGTATCTTGATTATGATGATGGTTATACAGAAATACATACAATACAACTAAAAATGAGAGAAGAAAACAAAGGGAGGGGGAAGAGGAAGAGCAGAATAATATTACTGATTTTTTTATAAGTAAAAGATTAGAGTTAAATAATACCATAAAAGTGACCAATTAGAGAGTAATATATTTAAGAACAACACATGGACGTAAGGTCACTGATGATGATATAAATGGAAACCTGTTAAAGTGAAATGAACACTATGAGAAACGGTGACTTGATCAGCCCTCACCCTGACTGTTGATGAGCAACTTAATATGTTATCCCTCTTAGTATTTTTGTTTGTTTGTTCTACTTAATACTTTTGGTTGAATACTGTAATAAATACACAATTATTCTTAAGTGTTGAAACTTAACTGAAAAGTGATCACTGTTAAATATAAGAGTGGGAATAAGAGAGGGAAGAGATGTGCAATTCGGGACATGCTCAAGCTGACTTACCTCAAACGGTAGAGTTAGAAACATACCAGGGGATTCCAATTCAATCCCATCAAAGTGGCATGTACCAATGCCATCTCACTAGTCCCAGTGATCAATTTCTGTTCACAATTGATCGTAATGATAAGACTAAGAACCAAAGGGATCATATAAGCAAGAATAGTGTCTGCAAATACTAGCTGATAGAATAAAAAAGGGAGAGAACCATCCAACATGGGAAGTGAGATACACAGCAGACCCACAGAATGGCAGATGTCCTAAACAGCACTCTGGCCTCAGAATCAGCCCTTAAGGCATGCGGATCCGGCTGAAGAACCCATGAGAGTATTTTAGGCATGGAAAGCCAAGACACTCTGGGGGGGGGGGGAACTAAATGAAAGATCTCCGCAAGTGAGATCCCTGTGGAAAGAACGGGTCATCAAAGAAGGAGGTACCTTTCTCTGAAGGGGGGAGAGAACTTCCACTTTGACCATGGCCTTGTCTAAATATGATCAGAGTCGGTGAACTCAGGGGGCTTCCATAGCCTTGGCAGCTCATGACAAGAGCCTAAGGTGATTACTGAGGCCATAAACAAGAGTGTCAATTTGTTAAGTCAACAACAGGAGTCACTGTGCACTTACTCCTCATGTAGGATCTCTGTCCTTAGTGTGCTGTACATTGAGATTTAATGCTATAACTAGTACTCAAACAGTATTTTTCACTTTAGGTTTCTGTGTGGGAGCAAACTGTTGAAATCTTTACTTAATGTATGCTAAACTGATCTTCTGTATATAAAGAGAATCGAAAATGAATCTTGATGTGAATGGAAGGGAAGAGGGAGTGGGAAAGGAGAGGGTTGCAGGTGGGAGGGACGTTATGGGGGGGAAGCCATTGTAATCCATAAGCTGTACTTTGGAAATTTATATTCATTAAATAAAAGTTAAAAAAAGATATAAATACACAAACTTAACTCCTAGAACAAGATTACAAATATTAAATAACAATAGAAATGTAATTAATAGAGTAGCCCAAACCAATCAACTAGAGAAAGAAACAGAAACAAATAATACAGACTGCATGTAATAATACCATGATAGAATATGATAAAATTGAAATCACATACATCGTAATGTAATAAACTTGAAAAAAATTTTAAGTTTACTTTCATCTACTTGAAAGGCAAGCACACAAAGAAACAGAGAGAGAGAGTGAGAGAGATTCCACCTGTCTTCTCAAATGCCACCATCAGCCAGAGTAGGGCCAGACTAAAGCCAGGAACCTGGAACTCCATCTTGGTCTCCCATGTGGGTGGCAGATGCCCAAGCACTTGACCCATCATCTGCTGCCTCCTGAGTGTGTTTTAGCAGGAATGTGTATTGGAATCAGAGTAGCCAGGATTTGAACAGACATTCCAATTGGAATTTTGATGTCCCAAGCCGTGGTTTAACCTCCTATGCCACAACACCTGCCCCAGCAATAAACTTTAATGAACTTAACACACAAATAAAAATAAAAGGTTTCTAATTTGAAAAACTTGCTGTATAAAACATGAACAGTTAAAAATACAATGGTTCATGATTAAAAATAAATACATAGGCCAAAGTGTAACAAGCAAATGGTAATGTTCTGGGTGAAACAGCGGTGAAGAAAGACATCCTTGGTTCTTTGTCTTGCATGAAAGAAGAGTTTCCAAGAGAACAACACAGAGAGAAAAGCAAGATTTATTTGAGTCCGAACCTCCTGCTAAAGCAGCATAGAGGGAGGCTCCAAGACAGGCAAACCTGAAAAGCTGGTGGAAGTGGGTTTTTTTAAAAAAGAACAATTTTGGGGAAAAACTAACAGTCAACTAACAATCAGTTAGAAAACAGGGACAAAACACAAACACATCAAAAAGCCGGATTCATAATCTTGTTTGCCCTGTATAGCTTGCTCAAGATAAAAAAATAACAAAAAGCAGAAATTCCGATTTTGATATGTAAGTATATCTCAAGTGAAAAAAGCAGCATGAGTGAAAAGAAGGATGCTTATTAGTGATAAAAATCACAATCAATAATAAAGATACAGCAGTTAAGAATATCTATGCATCCAGTAACACAGCAATAAGTTTTATAAAGCATAAACTATAAAATATGGAAGAATAATGGGAGATTGCAGTAACTACTCAGTACAACGATTAGACAAAAAGAAATAAGAAAGGTGGGAGTTTTATGCAGCTGTAGGGTTGCTGCATGGACTGTCCACATCCCATATAAGACTGCTTGGGTTTGAGTCCCAACTGTGCTCTGTATTCCAGCTTCCTGCTAGTGTGTACCCTGGGAGGCAACAGATGATGGTTCAAGTACTTGAATTTCTGCCACCCACATGGGAGACATTGGATTAGGTTCCAGGCTCTTGGCTTCAGTCTAACCCAGCCACTGGTCATTGTGGGCCTTTGGGGAGTGAACCTTTCATTCAAATTAACCTTTCAAATCAACCAATCAATAGGAATATAGATCTTATGGATGTATATTGAGCTTAAACTTTATTATAATTTACCTAATTTTCAAGCATACATGCAGCACTCACAAGCATTAATCATATATTAAGTCACAAATAAAGTATTACAAATGTAGAAATATTACTAAAAGTACTTTCTGGTAACAATTCAATAATGCTAGAAAGTACTAACAACAAAAATTTTAAGACTGTCTAACCATTAAATATAACAATTTTTAAACAATTCTTGATAGAAAAAAGAAATGCAAATGGAAATTTTAATCACAGAATTTCTTTTGAAATATGATAGCAAAAACACTGCATATCGAAATCAACAGTTTATACTCAATCCATTGCTCAGGGGAAATTAATATATCTAATTACATTTATTAGTATAAAATTAAAGTTTGCAAATAGTTTAATTTCCAGTAAACAATCTTAGGAAAAAAATTAAAGAGCAAATCAAAGGAAATGACAAAATAAAAACATGAAAGCTATATTTGGCGGAATAGAGAATAAAAGAAAAATATATGTAAACAGAAATCAAGTAATCCTCATTTTGTAGAAGATTTTTTTAGTTGGAAAACCACCAGCTAATTTAAACAAGGAAAAAAGCAAAAAGCATAAATATACAAAATGTGACATGACAGGGGAAATAGCTATTGAAACAAAATTCTTAAAATCATCAGATTACTTTGTAGGTTTATATGCAAATCAATTGAAAATGTAAAATAGTAGGAAATTTGTCAAAGGCGTCCAGGTTAACAAAATTATCCTGTTTAGAAATAGAGAGGAACATGGCCGGCACCGTGGCTCACTAGGCTAATCCTCCGCCTTGCGGCGCCGGCACACCGGGTTCTAGTGCGGGTCAGGGCGCCTGATTCTGTCCCGGTTGCCCCTCTTCCAGGCCAGCTCTCTGCTGTGGCCAGGGAGTGCAGTGGAGGATGGCCCAAGTGCTTGGGCCCTGCACCCCACGGGAGACCAGGAGAAGTACCTGGCTCCTGCCATCGGATCAGCGCGGTGCGAAGGCCGCAGTGTGCCGGCCGCGGCGGCCATTGGAGGGTGAACCAATGGCAAAGGAAGACCTTTCTCTCTGTCTCTCTCTCTCATTGTCCCAGGGGATTCCAATTCAATCCCATCAAGGTGGCATGTACCAATGCCATCTCACTGTTCCAAGTGATCAATTTCAGTTCACAATTGATCATAATGAAAGGACTAAGAGTCAAAGGGAGCACATAAACATGTCTAGTACCTGCTAACACTAACCGATAGAATAAATAAAGGGGAGAGTGATCCAACATGGGAAATGAGATACTCAGCAGACTCATAGAATGGCAGATGTCCTAAATAGCACTCTGGCCTCAGAATCAGCCCTAAAGGCATTCGGATCTGGCTGAAAAGCCCATGAGAGTATTTCAGGCATGGAAAGCCAAGACACTCTGGCAAAAGTTCTCTGTGAGTGAGATCCCAGTGGAAAGAACAGGTCTTCAAAGAAGGAGGTACCTTTCTCTGAAGGGAGGAGAGAACCTCCACTTTGACTATGACCTTGTCTAAACAAGATAAGAATCGGAGAACTCAAGGGGCTTCCATAGCCTTGGAAACTCATGACTGGAGCATAGGGAGATTACTGATGCCATAGACAGGAGTGTCAATTGGTAAAGTCAACAACAGGAGTCACTGTGCACTTACTCCTCATGTAGGATCTCTGTCCTTAATGTGCTGTGCATTGAGATTTAATGCTATAACGAGTACTCAAACAATATATTTCACTTTGTGTTTCTATGGGGGTACAAACTGTTGAAATCTTTACTTAATGCATAGTAAACTGATCCTCTGTAAAAAAAAAAAAAAAAGAAAGAAATTATCAACTCCCAACTTGACTCTCACTGGGATTAAACATGACAATAGGTCTGATCTGATTTCATCATCATTTAAAAAAATCATCTATTATTTTTCACTTTATGTTTCTGTGTGGGAGCAAACTGTTGAAATCCTTACTTAATGTATACTAAGCTGATCTTCTGTATATTCAGATAATCGAAAATGAATCTTGATGTGAATGGAAGGGGAGAGGGAGTGGGAAAGGGGAGGGTTGTGGGTGGGAGGGACGGTATGGGGGGGAAGCCATTGTAATCCATAAGCCGTACTTTGGAAATTTATATTCATTAAATAAAAGTTAAAAAAAAAGTTAAAAGCAAAAAAAAAAAAAGATGTTGGTCAAAGAGTAAAAATTTCAGTTAGATGTGAGGAATGAATGCTGAAGACCTATTTTACAGCATGGTGAATATAGCTGATAATAATGTGTTGTATGCTTGAAATTGCAAGAAGAGTAGATCATAAATGTTTTCAATACAAAAACGTTAGGTATGTGAGGTGATTGATGTATTTATTGACTTGATTTCATCATTTCCCAATATAGACATATACCATAAATATATAGAAAATTTATTTGTTGATTGTTCCAATAAAAGCTGAAGAGAAAAGAATCAAAAGCCACATTAAAAATGTAATACACTGGCCAGCGCTGCGGCTCAACAGGCTAATCCTCCGCCTAGCGGCGACGGCACACCAGGTTCTAGTCCCGGTCGGGGGCGCTGGATTCTGTCCCAGTTGCCCCTCTTCCAGGCCAGCTCTCTGCTATGGCCAGGGAGTGCAGTGGAGGATGGCCCAAGTGCTTGGTCCCTGCACCCCATAGGAGACCAGGAGAAGCACCTGGCTCCTGCCTTCGGATCAGCACGATGCGCCAGCCGTAGCGCGCCGGCCGCGGCGGCCATTGGAGGGTGAACCAACAGCAAAAGGAAGACCTTTCTCTCTCTCTCTCTCTCTCTCACTGTCCACTCTGCCTGTCAAAAAAATATATAATACACTATGACCAATGGGATGGCCACACTATTATTCCAGTAACACTATATTGACTCAATATTAATAAATCCTTTAATAAAATATATTAATATATTACATAAACATTAATAACTGATTTTAGTTTCAAAACAAATATTATAACAATTTTGGTGCAATTATAATATGTTGACTGAAAAATTCTTTGTCAAAATTCACAGCTACTCTGATAAATATTACGCAAGAAAATAGTGGTTGGGAGTACTTTTCTGCTAAGATAAAATATAGATAACTTAGTTATACAGCTCACATATTAATTGGAAAACACTAAAGACAATTGTACTAAGACCAGGGAAAAGATATGCATGCCTGTTACTTCATTTACATTTAACACTGGAGTGTAGATATTTATCAGTGTTGTTAGACAACTGCAAATAACAAGGTTAAAAAAACTGAAAAACAAAAACTATCTTTTTTACAGCATATATTAAGCTCCCTAAAAACATAAGAATAAAGCTACTAAAAGTAAGATATTCAATGAAATAGCAAGTGCAATGATATTATGCAAAAATAAACAACATTAAAATCAAAAAATAGCCAGTTGGAGAGGAGAAAATCCCATTTAAAATAGCAAGAAGAGATTATACAAAGGAAGAAATGTGTAAAACTCACAGGAAGAAAATATTAAAACAGCTATTGGAGAGACAGTGAAATATTGACATATTTGACATAATATAATAATGATAATAAAAAAACACATGGTAAACTGATCAATAGAAAAGTTCAAAAACAAATAACAAACTCATAGAAAATATTTGGAATCACTATGCTCCTAAATCTGTATATATGAAATACATGAAATTTGTTCACCTTATATAAATAAAAAATTGTACAGCAAAGCAAAATAAAAAAGGGCTCATATCCCCAGTACATAAAGAATTCTTTAAAACTGAGATTAAAAGAATCAACACTCAATAGAAAAAAATGAGCTGAGATAACTTGTGATTTTTAAAAATATTTTATGTATTTTAAAACATTTGTTAATGTTTGGATTATGTATGTACATTATAAATGTAGTCCATAACTATATGAAAATGTTTAATCTCAGTCATTAGAAGGGAAATGCATAATAAATAAGACTGAAATACTTTTTTAAAACAGATTTATTTATTTTATTTGAAAGGTAGAGTTACAGAGAGGCAGAGGCAGAGGCACAGAGAGAGAGGTCTTCCATCTATTGGTTCACTCCCCAGTTGGCTGCAATGGTCGGAGCTGTGCCAGTCTGAAGCCAGGATCCAGGAGCTTCTTCAGGGTCTCCCACATTGGTACAGGGGTCTAAGGATTTGGGCCACCTTCCCCTGATTTCCCAGGCCATAGCAAAGAGCTGCATTGGAAGTGGAGCAGCTGGGACTTGAACCAGCGCCCATATGGGATGCCGGCACTGCATGTGGCAGCCTTACCCACTTTACCACAGTGCCTGCCCCTGAAATATGTTTTTTTTTAAACTTACCAGATTGGCAAAATTTAAAACACTTGATATTATATATATATGACATTTTATATATATTGTATATATGACATATATTATATATATGACATATATATAAATACATGACACCAATATAGCAAAGCTGTGTATGTGGGGTCATAGACATTCTCATATAAAACAATAGTTAACTTGAATTATTGTATTTAAAAAAACGTATATCTTACAAAAAATCTTCAGAGATGGTTTCACTAACAAATTCCACCAAATATTTTTAGCATGAACAATAAGAATTCTGCACAATATTTCCAATAAAACAGAAGCAAAAGGAATATATTCTCCATCATGATATGAGTTCAGGATTACCCTGATAGTAAAACCAGAGGGGCTGGTGCTGGGGTATAGTAGGTTAACCCTCCGCTGGTGGCGCAGACATCCCATGTGAGTGCTGGTTCTAGTCCCAGCTGCTCCACTTCCAGGCAGCTCTCTGCTATGGCCTGGGAAAGCAGTGGAAGCTGGCCCAGGTCCTTGGGCCCCTGTACCCGCATGGGAGACCTGGAAGAAGCTCCTGGCTCCCGGCTTCAGATCAGCCCAGCTCCAGCCATTTCGGCCATTTGGGAAGTGAACTATCAGATGGAAGACGTCTCTCTCTCTCTTCCTCTCTCTCTCTGTAACTCTGCCTCTCAAATAGATAAATAATTCTTTTTAAAAAAGAGACATCATATTCAATAAAATTAGAGATCAATTGCTTTTTATCATAGATACAAAAATTCCCAAGAAAATATTGGTAAGTATATATATATATGTATATAAAGAATAATAGATTCTGAAATAGCTTGTCCAACACTCAAAAATCAATGTGATCCTTCATCTCAATGGACTAAAGAAAACAAAAATCATATTATCATCCTAATTATAGATTGGTTGATACAAAAAAGACATATCACAAAAATCAATATCCATTCAACCACATACTCAAAAAACTAGGAATAGAAGATAAATTCCTCAATGTGATGAAAGAGGTCTCCAAATATCCTTATGCTGATGTCATATATTATGGTGAAAGAATGAACTATTTCACCTGGAGTTCAGAAATAAGATTAGGATGTCCACTCTGACCACTTCTATATAACATTATACTCTAAGTACCATGAAGTCAAAAAAGAAAAAATTAATGAAACACTGAATGGAAACAAAATTGTTTCTATTAAAAGATTACAAATTTTTTTTGACAGGCAGAGTGGACAGTGAGAGAGAGAGACAGAGAGAAAGGTCTTCCTTTTGCCGTTGGTTCACCCTCCAATGGCCGCCGCGGCTGGCGCACTGCGGCCGGCGCATCTTGCTGATCCGATGGCAGGAGCCAGGTACTTCTCCTGGTCTCCCATGGGGTGCAGGGCCCAAGCATTTGGGCCATCCTCCACTGCACTCCCTGGCCACAGCAGAGAGCTGGTCTGGAAGAGGGGCAACCGGGACACAATCCGGAGCCCCAACCGGGACTAGAACCCGCTGTGCCGGCACCGCAAGGCGGAGGATTAGCCTAGTGAGCCGTGGCACCGGCCAAAAGATTACAAATTTGTCTACAAAGAAAACCCTAAGGGATCTACAAAGAAGCTCCTAGATATAAATAGCAGGTTGTTTCTAGAATGACTGTCAATGATACCTGCCTACTGGGATTTACTCTCTTATACAATCCATTCCCCCTTGTTGTAGGCCGACCTAGTGACTTGCTTTTAAAGAGAACACAGCAAGTGGTTGAAGGTCACTTCAGAGATTAGGTTATAAAAATGGTGACTTCCGCCTTGCTTGCATTCTCTCTTCCTGGCACTTCCTTTTACCCATTGGCTTGCTTGCTGTGATGAAGGAAGCTGCCGTGTTATAAGGTGTCCTAAAAAAGAGGCCTATAGGGTAAAGAACTGAAGGAAACCTCTCACCAACACCCAGTGAAAAACTGAGGGCTTCAAATGAAATCCAACAAATTATATCAATCATTTGAGTAAGCATGCAAGTGGATCTTTCTCCCGTGGAGCTCTGGGGTGGCTGAAACCTGGATGACAACTTGATGGCAGTCTGTGACAAACACAAAGAAGTTGATATGCCATAACCAGATTCCTGGTCAACAGAAACAGATAAGATATATTTTATTTTTTTATTTTCATTTTCATTTATTTGAAAGGCTACATATATGTGGGGTGGGGGGGAGCTTACATCTACTGGTTCACTTCCCAAACACTGCGATAGGCCAAAGCCAGTAACCAGGAACTCCATAAGGGTCTCCCAAGTGGGTGGCGAGGACCCAAGTACATTGAGACACCACCTGCTGCCTTCCAGGGTGCAAATTAGCAGGAAGCTGAATAAAAAAGCAGGGAAGGACTTGAATGCAGCACTCCAATATGGGATGCAGGCATCCCAAGCAGAGGCTTAGCCACTTCAACCTCCTAACTAATGAATGATTTTAAAGCCAAATAGCTTTGGAAATAATTTGATATGTTCTGAATTATAACAACTAAAATGTGAGTTTAGCAAGTTCTTAAGATGCAAAGCTGATATGTATAAATAAACTGTGTTTCTATATACTAGCATTGAAAATTAAAATCAAAATGCAAAAAAGCTACATGTTAGCATAATCAATAAACCCATGAAATTCCCAGGTGTAAATTTACCAAAATAAGTGCAGAAATTGCTGAAAACTTCAAAACAGTGATGAAATAACGAAGATCCAAATAAACAGATACACCCTGTTTATGGGTTGGAAGGATTACGGTGACTTGATCAGCATAGCCCTGACTGTTAATGAACAACTTAATACATTATCCCTCTTAGTAGTTTTTTTTTGTCTGTTCTACTTAATATGACAGGATTAACATTCTTAAGATGTCACTTCTCCCTTGAATGACCAGTTGATTCAACACAGTTCCAGTGAAAATCCCAGAGTGATCAGTGGTATGGAACAGCAGGTTAATCTGCAACTGTGACACCAGCATCCCCTACTATAGTGCCTCTTCAAGTCTCAGCTGCTCTGCTTCTGATCCAGCTTCTTGCTAATGCACTTGAGAAGATGGCCCAAGTGCTTGGTTCCCTGCCACCCACATAGGAGACCTGAATGGACTCCCAGGCTCCTTACTTTGGCCTGGCCCAACCCTGGCTGGTATGGGCATTTGGGAAGTGAACCAGTGATTGGAAGATCTTTTTCTTTTTGACTCTTCCTCTCTCTCTCACTCTGCCTTTCAAATAAATAAATAAATAAATAAATAAATAATTTTTTAAAGTCCCAGCAGCTTTTTTGTTGTTGTTGTAAAACTCAACAAGCTAATTCTAAAATGTATATGGAAAGGCAAAGGACCTAGAATAATCAAAACAATTTTGAAAAACAGTAAAACTGGACAACTCATAATATTTGACTTGAGAGCTTACTATCAAGCTACAGTACTTACAGGGGGCAGTATTGTTTTAGAAGGATAAATGCTTATATGAATAGATTAGAACTGAAGATTCAGAAATCAACAAATATGATTGATTTAATCTTTAACAAAGCTTCAAAGGCATTTCACTGGAGGAAGAAGAGTCTTTTTTAACATTGTTACAAATATTAGACACCCACATACCAAAAAAAAGGACTCGGTCCATATTTCACACTTTGAATAAAGTTAACTCTAAATTGAATATAGAGTAAATGTGACATTCAAAATCATTAAACTTCCAGAAGAAAACACAAGAGAAAAATCTTTATGATATAGACTTAGGTCAACAATCCTTATCTATGATGTAAAAAACCATGAGCCATAAAACAAATGCATAAAATGAACTTCATCAAACTTTAAAATGTTTGCTCTTTGGATGAAACCATTGAGTGAACGGAATGGATGCCACAGGCTGGTAGAGAATATTCAATAATATTACATAGAGTTAAGGATTTGTAAAATAAATAAATGAAGAACTCACAAAGCTAAAAAATAAGAAAAACAAAGTTAATGAAACATTAACACAAGATCTGGACAGTTCCCCAATGAGCATTTGTAAATATGAAATAAACATTAAAATTTCAAAAGAAAGTATTTGTAATAATTAGCCCAAAGGATAGCAAATCATGTTTCTCTTAGGAAAAAAATTTAAAAAATCATTGCTGGCCCTAAATTTATTTGTATAATAAATTGGATGCAACCTTAAATTACCTCGTTACTATTACACGATACTTCATTAATGTATGTTTTCATCCTTGGAGCTATTGTTTATAGGTTATAGCTATATTATAAATATGTAACAATGCAACCTCCATATAGCTAACATACTTTAAGTTTGAAGTTGGATTAACATGAAGATTTGAATTTTTAAAACTTCTTATTGATTTAGGATGCCAGATCGTATCTATTTCCCTTGTGGCAGCTTGACATGTTTTTTTCTGAGTTCATACAGCTATGTTAAATTCATCTCTTTTAAGAAATGGCAGACTTAAATGAAACCTTCAGTAGCAGTGAAATGTGAATTATCATTGTACAGCATCAGTGCATTTTAAGTCATGATGACCTCTTAAAGAAAAAATGATGAAAAATTTTGCATCTCCTGAATGCTCCTTGAAAACACTGAGTCTGCAATATTTACCATGTCACTATTCAAGCCATTTCTTCTTTTGTAGCATTCTTTTCCCATTTTGTTGTCCTCTCATTCTATGTGTATTTGAAGCATCATGTTTAATCTGTCCTGTTTTTCATCAGTTTAAAGACACCAGAATATATATACAATATCTATGTAGATTAATGTTACCTCTTGGTAGCAGTTGCTTTGATTGTACATTATCTTTATACTTATAAAGTCATGGTTTTTTACAATTCTTTGAATATATTTTTAGGCTCTTGATCCCACTGGTTTAAAATTCCCATTGAAATCTCTGCCTTTGACTGTAGTTACTCTAGGCACAACAGTTGTGGTAGAGAGCAAACTGAAAGTTCTTTCCAGTTTAATTTTGCAGTCAGAGTTGTGTATGTCAATTGAGACATCTATGATTCTGGCTATTGTTTCTATTGTTAACCATCATTCCTGCTTGATTAGGTCATGAACAAGATGAATTTTTTTCTTGTAAATGGATAGGGATGGCCTGCTGCTATAGGCTTCATTTTCAACATTGTCTCACCTCTCCTCAAAACAAGTTATCCATTTGTAAACTGCCGGACTTTTAAAAACAGAAGTTTTTTTTTTTTTTTAATTTATTTGAAAGGCAGAGTTACAGAGAGAGGAAGAGAGGCAAAAAGAGATATTATCTATCAGCTGGTTAATTCCCCCAAAGGGCTGAAGCCAGAAGCCAGGAGCTTCTTCCGGGTCTCCCACGTTGGTGAAGGGGGCCAAGCACTTGAGTCATTTCTGCTGCTTTACCAGGTGCATTAGCAAGGAGCTGGATCAGAAGTAAAGCAGTCGGGTCTTGAACTGGCACCCGTATGGGATACTGGCATCGCAGACAGAGGCTTAACATGCTATCCCACTATGCCAGCCCCCCCCCCCTTAAGGTATTGTCCCTATAAACTTTTCATAAAGCATCAATAACTTCACCATTTTTACACCCAATCTTTCAGCATGAATTTGATGTTTAATCTTGCTTCAATTTTAGCAGAATTAATGTTGCTCTGATAGGGGCTCTTTACAAACTGTTGTTGTATCCTTCTTAGTGCCTCAAACTAGATCTTGTGCAGACATGTAAGAAGTTAGTACAAGTTTATCTTGGTTCAGAGCAAAAATACCTTGACATCCATGCATAATTTTTTTACTAATATACATTTTCAAGAATATTTTGAAGATCCATTTTAAATCTGGTAGCTACAATACCTGTGGAAGTTTTAAAAGGTTTGGTGTGACCAAAATATAGGATTATCTGTGTATAAAGTAAATTAATCAACTATTAAAGTATAATAGAATTTTGAGATATTGAGAAGTAGAAATGAAGAACACTAAAATTGTTGACTAGTAACTCTGAAAAGCTCCCCACTATAGTCACCATATTTCATCTTTATGTTTATTATAAATATCATTAATTGAAAACTATTTTCCCAAAGAGTGCTCAACATTCTTTGAATGTACTAGGTCAATTAATCCTCACATAATAATCCCTAGTATCTATTTTTTCACATTTTAAAGATGAGCAAAAAAGTATTTAGAGATGTTAAATAATGTTCTTAAGTCTTCAGAATTTTTCAATGGCAAAACGGATTATTAACTGTAGGCCTAACAAACTCCAAAGCCTTTATTCTTTTTTATTTTTCAGATTTATTTATTTATTTGTAAGGCAGAATTACAGAGTGAGAGGGAGAGAGAGAGATAGAGATCTTCCATCTGTTGGTTCACTATCTAAATGGCTGCAACTGCCGGAGCAGGGCCAGGCCAAAGATAATAGCTTGGAATTTCATGTGAGTGGCAGGGGCACAAGTTGGGTCTGCCACGTGAGTGGCAGGGGCACAAGTACTTGGGCCTTCTGCTGCTGCTTTCCCTGGAGCACTTTCAGGGAGCTGGATTGGAAGTGAAGCAGCCAGAACTCAAACCAGCATCCACAAGAGATGCTAACATCACAGGTGGCAGCTTAACTCCTACACCACAGCATCAGCCCCAAAGGCCTTGTTCTTAAATCATTGCTTCATGTCATATGTCACTTAAAGGACTTCTTTAGAGACTGAGTATATTTTTTTAAAAAAGAAATCACTAAATTAGTCACTTCCCCTCCTACAAAATTTCTAATCTATATGTGTGTATGAATCCATATATATATATGAATTTCCTCTGTCATTTATTTATCCCATTAAGATGGAATATATGCTTATATATTATCTTCCTCATTTTATAATTTACTTTTCATTTCTTTCAAAAATTTTTTTGAACCATAACTACCTTTTGTTAGAGATTTATGTCTTTTAGTAAAAGATACTCAAACCCAGGCTCCAGAAGTATATTTTGGAAAGAAGGTTTGTGAATAGATCCAGAAAGTATAGATCCTCTCATATTTTCCACTGTCATCCTTGGGGATTTTTAGGGATTCCATCAAAAGTCATTCGGTAGAGTCCAAAGTTTTCCTAATTGTTCTGGAAACATATATAGTTCATGAAAATAAACATGTGATAAGAGTTTCCCTGACTTCTTTGATTTGGTCGACAGGTGGCAGACTTCAGTCTTCTCATATGCATTAAATATCTCTAATGTGTGTGTGCCTAGAATTCATTCTCAAAATGAAACAATTTTCTTATTTGTATAAAGGTAGTACCACATTACCGCTTAAATCATATTTAGACCCTAGGATATTGACACTTATTTTTCACCTAAAGCATGGTTGACTTCTGCCTGCAGCTGAATTCTGTTTTGGCTTAGCCAACAAGTTTTAAACTCTGTAATTTGAATATTTTTAATAGTGAGTTCCAACTTTGATGTTTTCTACCACTTTCCATCTGCTTACATCTATCTGTCTTATTGGTATTACCTACTTGGCCCCTAAAAGCACTTAAGATTATGACAGGCCTCAGAATTGTGAGTAACAGAGAGACAGTCTTGAAAGTGATGCCCTAACTGCACTGGTTTTTCATTCTCATATGCTAACAGAAGTCTTCCGGCCTTCTGGAAAAGTACCCCCATTTCCCTGAGTTCTTCAGGCTGTCCCTGGAGTCTTCTTACATGTGATTGTGAATAAATCAATTTGCATCATGCACTGCTGCAACTCTTCTGGGCTGTCATGGACACATATATATCCACCATCACCTACCATCATTCACGGTACCTGCTCATCATACATCATCTGCCACTGGACATCTGACATCTCTTATTGGGCATCCATCTGCCACTTGGCATCCATCACCTGCCACTGGGTATCCATCATCATTTGCTGGGCATCTGCTGAGTACCACCATGTCTGTTGGACATGCACAGTCTCCCACCAGGCATTGTGGTCTCTGCCGATGCTCTGCCATTTCACCACCAGTACCTTCCAAGAGAATGCTGCTTACCTGTTCAGGGGACTTTCACCTGGTGCCCTCAAGATATCACATGGAGCTTCAGTTGTCATTGTGCTTGGCTATGTTCCTTTCACAGATTAAGAAAATGTGTCCCTCCACAACTTCAGCACAGCTTGTCATGTAAACATTGAAAAAGCAATGTTTGTCCATGTTCCCCTATATAAGGTGTGTCTGTGAAACAGCTTTATTTTCTTTTTTCACTTTTGCTTATCATTGTCTCCCCAAGGCTTTTGCATTTCACGTGGCTGATCTAAAGTGAATATGTTGGCCTTCTATCATCATAAATTCATAGTTGAGACAAATTCCTCTGCAACATAAAACAGATGAACAAGAGAGAAATAAGCAAGTTCATTAACGCAGTGCACATCATGTGTGAGAAAAACAACTCAAGGCAGTGGCTCAGGATCCCAACTGAAGTAGTATTTTAACAAAAGGACAATAAATTTTGAAGATGTTACAGGACAAAGTAAAAGTAGTCTCTGACTTCAGAGGTGGGAAAACTGTAGTAAGGTAACTTTATTGAAAGAGTGTCTGCTTACGATGCATCTCTGAGCTGATAAGCAACCACCCTAAAAATAATTTATATTTGATCTTTAGTCAGGAAAATTGGGGAGGAGGCCAGAAAGGCCTTTTGTGTTTGTGAATCTCTGTTCAATTTTGTTGCAAATAAAGAGAAAGCAGACAGTTCTCCTTTTTTTTTTTTTTTAAGTTCAACGATCCTTTTCATTCAAAGGAAAAATAATTTTGGGACCTTGTCTGCCTTGTGTACTTTAGCATACCTGGTACTTACTCCTATATCTGAGCTATTCTTAATGAATAAGTGAAGGCTTCTTATGAGTTTAAATACATGGGATTTCCCAGCACCATACATCTAGACCCATGAATTATTATTCTTTGGTTGAAATGTTTTCTCCCAATACCCCCTTCCCTCTACAAATACACTTAATCATTTCACTACAGGCCCTTTACCCTAAGGGAAAAAATTCATTACCAGCTAAGTTTCAACTCCAGGTATAGAAAAGAAAAATGACATTCAGTATATTTACAGAAAATCTCACGTATTGAAGAATACAGTCCGGAAGTCATGATTTTTGTTCTTCCTTCTAGAGTCTGCTACCTATATGTATTGTTCACACTTTCTTCTTTCCTCCATTAGAGATACACAACTTTTGAATATTAATTACTGATTTAATTTTCCAATAAATGCAAAGAATAGCTGAATAACATAATTCTAGTTAACATGGCAATTTTGCTTGCTAAGATCATTTCAGCACAGCCAGATAGGAAGCACCATCAAAGCTCAATAATAACTAAAGGTTAACTAAGTGGTTGCTCAGGCCCAGGCACTGTTCCAAGCGATATGTGTGCACTATTGCCATTTAGAGGGTAAAGAAATCAAAGTACCAAAAGATGAATACTAACAGTGTTCTATTGCCAATTAAGGGAAGTACCTCCTACATTTTCTCCCTTAAGGGGATACATTCCTCTCTCTTCTCAAGTAAGGTTAGGGTTCCCTTTGAAGTGTCCAGTTCTGAAATCCCAAAGATTTTCCAATTTTTTTTCTTTTGCTTCTGTTTATTTAATGCCAAACACAATTCCTCTGATAGATAAGTCCCATTCATAAGTTTGAAAATTTCATTCTTCATGGACATTTTTATGGTTTTTGTATCATATGATGATATTCTGATTCCCAGAGAGCAAAATTCTCAGCCCTCTCTTCAAGGACTGTTTTCTCCAAAGCCTCGTATGTCTATCCCAATAGCCTTTTTAACTGGACTCAATGATAATTATACAGAAAATGATGATAGCAATCATTACAAAAGCTAACTTTAGTTCAACACTTAGTCCGTCCATGTAAAACATTCAGCACCCACTCATAGCATGTAGGTAATTACATTTTCCCTACCTTACAAATGAGGAGAACTGAGGCACAAATTTTACTTCATTTCATGACCACAAAATATTAATATTCATTGTCTCTTAGATCACTGATATTAGAGGTCTCATTTTCCCAGCTAGCCAGAGTGCTATTTCTCCCACCTATCTATGGAAATGTTGAACATAACTTTGTCCCAGAAGACTTCAACCAAACATTGATTCTTGTTTTATCTTTTGTGATCACATTGAATCTGTAAATTGCTTTTAGAAGAATGGACATTTTGACGATATTGATTCTTCCAATTAATGAATATGGAAGATGTCTCCATTTTTTGTATCTTCTTCTATTTCTTTAATGTTTTGTAATTCTCATCAGAGAGATCTTTGACATCCTTGTTTAAATTTATTCCAAGGCATTTTATTTTTTTGTAGCTATTATGAATAAGACTGATCTTAGAAGTTCATTCTCAGCCATGGCATTATTTGTGTATACAAAGGCTGTTGTTTTTTGTGTATTGATTTTATATCCTGCTACTTTACCAAGCTCTTCTTTGAGTTCCAATAGTCTCTTGGTGGAGTCTTTTGGATCCCCTATATATAGAATCATGTCAACTGCAAATAGGGATAGTTTGACTTTCTCTTTCCCAATTTAAATCCCTTTCATTTCTTTTTCTTGCCTAATGGCTCTGGTTAAAACTTCCAGGACTATATTAAATAGCAGTGGTTAGAGTGGGCATCCTTATCTGGTTCTGGATCTCAGTGTGAATGCTTACAAATTTTCCCCATTCAATAGGATGCTGGCCATGGGTTTTTCATAAATTGCCTTGATTGTGTTGAGGAATGTTCCTTATATACCCAATTTGCTTAGAGTTTTCATCATGAAAAGATGTTGTATTTTATGAAATGCTTTCTCTGCATCTATTTAGATAATCTTATGGTTTTTGTTCTTCAATTTGTTAATGTGTTGTATCACATTGATTTGCGAATGTTGAACCATCCCTGCATACCCACTTGCTCTGGGTGAACTATCTTTCTGATGTGTTGTTGGATTCAATTGGCCAAAATTTTGTTGAGGATTTTTTGCGTCTATGTTCATCAAGGAAATTGGTCTGTAGTCCGCTTTCTCTGTTGTGTCTTTTCTGGGTTTAGGAATTAAGGTGATGCTGGCTTCGTAGAATGAATTTGGGGGGATTCCCTGTCTTTCAATTGTTTTGAACAACTTGAGAAGAATTGGAGTTAGTTCTTCTTTACATGTCTGGTAGAATTCAGCAGTGATGCCATCTGTTCCTGGGCTTTTCTTTTCTGGGAGGGCCTTTATTACTGAGTCAATTTCCGCCTTGGTAATGGGTCTGTTTAGGTTTTCTACATCTTCATGGCTCTATTTAGGTAACTTGTTTGTGTCCAGGAATCTATCCATTTCTTCTAGGCTCCCCAGTTTGTTGGCATACAGTTCTTTGTAGTAATTTCTGATGATACTTTTTATATCTGTGGTGTCTGTTGTTATGTTTCCTTTTTCATCTCTAATTTTATTGATTTGGGTCTTCTCTCTCCTGTTTTTGGTTAGTTTGGCTGGCACCAACCTCCGTGGTCTGAGCCTCCACTGCTTCCCTTTCTTATTAGCTGTTTCAGTGTAGACCTGCTCAGTCTATATTGCTTTCCTGGACTTCCTGTAAATAATTTCCCATGGCTCTATTTCCAGCGTGTATCTTCTCTCCTTTTTATCTATTTTGCCCCACATAGCTTGGATCATGCTGTTGCTATACCACCATCTTGGGACCAATAAATAAATCTTCAAATATAACCAGCGCGCTTGGGTCTCCTTTATCACGTGATTGCCTATGATCTTTATAATCAGTTGTTTATTACAGACTCTATATTGAAAAAAACCCTACTCATTCATTATGTTATTGTAGTAACTCTCCAAACATTTAATTTTATTTCCATCTAAGTGAGCCTAAAAGTTGGTTTAGAATAAATGGATTGTATGCCCGTATTCTTCACCCTTACAAATTATGAGATAAAAAAAGAATAACCAACTTAGCCTTTATCTCAAAGGACAACAATGCAATCTTGAAAATTGTCTTTCACATATGCTAAGTGGAGCTTCTTACAACTATGAATCTTAACTGCTTGTATTTGTCTGAATATACTCCTAACAAAGTACTTGAACTGCATAGTATCAGGATCCTTGGACTAATAATTAAGAGTTATTCTTTCTTTTTCTCTTTCCTAAAATTTTGATTTTCCTTAAGTGCTGAAATTTGTTTTATGTTCCAAATATAACCCCGGGTTCTATTCCCAGTCAAGGCGCCGGATTCTGTCCCGGTTGCTCCTCTTCCAGTCCAGCTCTCTGCTGTGGCCCGGGAATGCAGTGGAGGATGGCCCAGGTTCTTGGGCCCTGCACCCGCATGGGAGACCAGGAGGAAGCACCTGGCTCCTGGCTTCGGATCAGCACAGCGTACTGGCTTCAGCATGCTGGCTGTAGTGGCCACTTTGGGAGGGTGAACCAACGGAAAAAGGAAGACCTCTCTCTCTCTCTCTCTCTCTCACTCACTGTCTAACTCTACCTGTCCAAAAAAAAAATATCAAGAATCTAAAACTTTGGTGGTAGAATTTTTCTCTATTCAAAATATAGCAAAGACTATATTTTGAATAGGCTGGTCACCCAATGTTCACATAACATTAAGTCCCCAAAAAACACTTAATGATTTTTCCATGACCTGATGCCATTCTTTTAAAATAAGATCATCAACAAGACAATCAAGGTTGAATGAGATTTTTCCCTTGTGGTTTTCTCACTGAGAAATATTTAATAAAATGGAGAGGGGAGGGATGTGAAGGGCAGAGGAGGGCATTTAACCTGGCAGTTAAGATACCAGCTAAGACGCCTGCATTCAGTATCAGAGTGCCTGAGTTTGATACCTGACTGTGTCTCCTGACTCTGGCTTCCTGGTAATACAGACCCTTGGAGGCAGTGGTAATAGCTTAAGTAGCTGGATTCTTGCTGCTCAAATGGGAGGCCTGGATTAGGTTTCCTAGCCATTGCAGGCATTTGGGGGGGGTGTAAATCAGCAGATGGAAGCTCACTCTCTCTTCTTTGTCTCTCCCTGTCTCTGTCTCTGAAACAAATAAATTTTTAAAAATTAAGTATGATAGTACAGAATTTTAATTATCAGTCTACTTACCTATATTTATTTATTTGCTTATTTATTTATATAAAGAGAACAGATTTCATGTATTTCATAGATAAAATTTTAAGCATATATAATGTTATGTCTTCCCTCCCTCCCACCCTCTTCCTTCCTTTCTTTCCTGTTTTCCTTTTATTCTTTCATTACATGTGATAGGACATTTGGAGTCTTAATGTGATCATGTACAATTGTAAATTCATACACTTGCAAGCCAAGCCACTGTAGTTTCCATGTTGGTTCTCTCTTTGTAAATGTAGAATCCTGGCAAAGGTAAATTTTACCTCTATTCATAATGAATCCAAAAAGCTATTCTGATTTAGTACTAGCAGTACATGTGAGAGTGAGGCCAGGTGCTCTGTGAAACAAAGAGTTTTCCTTATTCTAGATTAAGACTATACTTGGAACCTGGAAGAATTATACTGGCTAATTTTAAAAAGTTTTTTTTTTCCTCCTCAAAATTCTGTGGAAAAATCTTTGAAAGATAATTAAAGTAAGACACTTAATATTTAATAAGCACGGCCAGCACCGCAGCTCACTAGGTTAATCCTCCACCTTGCGGCGCCAGCACACCAGGTTCTAGTCCCGGTCGAGGCGCCAGATTCTGTCCCGGTTGCCCCTTTTCCAGGTCAGCTCTCTGCTGTGGCCAGGGAGTGCAGTGGAGGATGGCCCAAGTGCTTGGGCCCTGCACCCCATGGGAGACCAGGATAAGTACCTGGCTCCTGCCATCGGATCAGCGTGGTGTGCCAGCTGCAGCGCACCAGCCGCAGCAGCCATTGGAGGGTGAACCAACAGCAGAAGGAAGACCTTTCTCTCTGTCTCTCTCTCTCACTGTCCACTCTGCCTGTCAAAAAATAAAAAAAAATTAATAAGCACTTGCTCATTTTTCTATTTTACTTAACCTCATTGCATAAACTCTTGGCTTACTGTCCCCTTCTTATTTAAAATAAGAAAGACTGTGTTTGGATTTCCTGTTTGAAGAACAGAGGAGGGCGTTGAATATGTGTTATTGAATATGTCCTATTGAATTTATGCTACTGAATTCATAGATGAAGCTATATTTAATGTCCTTAATTTCAAATGGAAGATATATTCAAAATGTAAGGAATATTAATGAAAAGTAAATTATTTGTCTTCGTTGATGTGTTTCTGTTGGGAGAAAGTTAAGTCTCTCTCAGTGTCTCCAAAAACCTAAGATTCCAATCTCTGTGATTACATGAATTTCACCAGTGGGTGGCACATATAAACCATAAAATCAACCTCTGTTTTCTCTAAATGGGCGACTAGAGTAAAAAGTAAAGAAGAAAAACTATTTCCACTAAGCATTGAAGTATACTTTCTTTGGTTATCAATAAAAAGGAAAATCTTTAATAAAAAGTTCTATAAAAACTAAACATTCATGAACTAATCATGTAACTACTTGAATTTTGGTAATTTGATAGTCTTTATCTTTAATTCTAACTAAGGAATATTATTTTTTAACTAGATCTTTGTGATCAAATGGCTGTTAAGTAATTGAATATTAATATAACTTTGGGTAAAGCTCTGACCATACTTAAAGACTAGATTTTATTTTATAAATGACTAGCTTTTATTATGCACTTATCATTCTAAGTATTTTAATCTATATTATCTCTATTAGAATTCATTTCACAGGTGTCTATGAATGTTAAAGACTGAGAAGCTTATACAATTTTATTATTTTACTGTATTACATTGAACCGAGTCTTCATCTTGGAGGAAAAAGATATTAAGCATATGAAAATGCAAACTCTGTGTATATGAACCTTAACAAATTTCTGTATTTTTCTTAGTTTAAATATGCTATACTGTACTTAACTTGTAGTTTCACTGTTTTAAATACAATGAAGATAAGCTTCTAGAATTGAGATATATTAGAGAAATTAAATGTCCACTTCCTCACACTTATTTCATTTAGAAATATTAAGGCAATTAAAAAATTGTTTGAGAGGTGGAGAGGAGAGAGGGAGAAAGAGAGAGAGAGATGCCTGTGACAGCCAGACCTGGCCTGGGATTGAAGTTGGGAGCCCAGAACTTAATTCAGATATCTGTGGGTGGCAGGAACTCAACTATTTGAGCCATCGCTACTGACTCCTAGGGTCTGTATTAACAGGAAACTGGAGTCAGAAGCCTGAGGCGGGTACTGAATCCTTTTACAAGTAATGCAGTGGGACACAGGTGTCTTAACAAGTTTCTTAACAGCTATTCTAAAGACCTGTGTCTAAGGTGGTTTTTGAATACTAATTTTTTTGTGAGCATAAGAATTTTCCCATATTTTTTACCTATTAAATTTAAATTTACACAGAGTTTTTGAGATAGTACAATAAGTTTCCATATACCCTCACCCCATTTACCCTAGTAACATTTCATATTATCATAGTAAATTAATCACACCCAGCTTCCCTGTTTTTAAATCCAAACTCCTTTCATCTGTCCTAACCCTCCCAGCCACTAGTAATCAATATTCTGTGTTTGACTGAGTTTTATTTATTTATTTTTTAATTTTTGTTCCCACATATGAGGGAAAACATGCATTAATTGCCTTTCAGTGTGTGGCTTATTTCACTCAACATGATGTCCTCCATTACCAACCATTTTGCTGCAAATGATTCCATTTTTAATGTCTGAATAATATTCTACTGTGTGTGTACATATATATGTATATGTATAATATATATATATAATTTTTCTTCATTCATCTGGTGATGGACACCTTGGTTGATTCAATATTTTAGCTATTGTGAATGGTGCTTTTATAAACACATTGGAGCAAGTATCTCTTTAATACAATGAGTTCATGCCTTTTGTGCATACACCAAGTAGTGGGATTGCTATATCATATGGCAAGTCTATTTCTAGCTTTTAAAGAAATCTTCATACTATTTACAACAGTGGCTGCACTAATATATGTTCCTCCAATACCGTACAGGAGTTCCCCTTTCTCCATATCCTCACTATAATTTTTGCTCTGTATTTTGGATAATAGCCACTCTGAGAGGGGTGAGATGACATTGCATTGTGGTTTTGATTTGCATTTCACTGATGACTAGTGATGTTGAGCATTTTTCATATATTTGTTGGCCATTTGTATTTATTCTTTTGAGAACTGTCTATTCAGAATCTTTGCCCATTTCTTAACTGAGTTGTTTTTGTTGTTGTTGAGGTTTTGTTGAGTTGCTAATAAATTCTGCGTTTTAATCCTTTGTCAGATAAATTGCTTACAAATATCTTCTTCACTCTACCAATTGTTTTCTTTGTTGTGCAGAAGCTTCTGAGTTTGATATAGTCCCATTTGTATAGTTTTTTTTTTTCCTGTTGCCTGCACTTTGGGGTCTTATCCAAGAGGTTATCACCTACCCCAATATCTTAAAGTGTTTACCCCAAATTTTCTTCTGGAAAATTCAGTTCCAGGTCTTAAATTTAGGTCATAAACCATCTGGAGTTAATTTTTGTATATGGTGAGATGGAGGGTTCTAATTTCATTCTTCTACAAATATATGTGCAGTTTTGCCAGCACCCTTAATTGACAAGACTATCCTTCCTGCAACATATGTTCTAGGCTCTTTTGTCAAAGATCAGTTGGCTGTAGGTACTTAGATTAATTTATCAGCTCTCTATACTGTTTCATTGATCTATGTGCCAGTATTTATGCCAGTACCATGCTGTTTTCCTTAGGATAGCTTTTTAGTATGCTTTGAAAACAGGTATTGTGATACCTCCAGCTTGATTTTCTCCCCTCAGGATTGCTTTGGATATTCTGGGTCTTTAGTGATTCCACATAAATTTTAGAATTATTTTTCCTAATACTGTAAAAAAAGTCATTGTAATATTTTTAGATTTATTTATTTGGAAGTCAGAGTTATAGAGAGAGAGGGAGAGAGACAGAAATGGAGATCTTCAGTCCACTGATTCACTCCTCAGATGACCACAATGGCCAAGGCTTAGCCAGACTGAAGCCAGCAGCCAGGAATTTCACCCAGGTCTTCCATGTGAGTGCAGGGGCCCAAATACCTGGGCTACATTCTGCTGCTTTTCCCAAGCAATTAACAGGGAACTGAATCAGAGGTGTAGCAGCAAGGACACAAATGGGCACCTATATGCCAATATCATAGACTGCAGCTTTACCTGCTATATCACAACACTGGCTCCTGTCATTGGTATTTTGATAGGGATTGCATTGACTCTGTGGATTCCTTTAAGTAGTATAGACATTTTAATTATATTAATTTTCCAATCCATGAGTAAGGAACATCTTTCCACATTTTTGTGTCCTGATTATTTTTCATCAATATTTTATAATTTTCATTGTAGAGGTCTTTCTTTTTTTGTTTAAATGTATTTTAACTTTGATTTTTTGTAGCTATTGTGAATGGATTTCTTTCTTGATTTCTCTTTTAGTGAGTTTATTATTGGTGTATAAAAATGCTATTATTTTTTATGTTGATTTTGTAAACCTGTGACTTTAGAATTGCCTTGTCAGTTCTAACAGCTTTTTGGTGGAGTGTTTTAGATTTCCCCATGTACAAAATTGTGTCATCTGGAAACATGGATATTTTGACTTCCTCCTTTTCTATTTCAGTATCCTATATTTCTTTCTCCTCCCTAATTGCTCTTGCTAATACTTCCAATACTATACTAAATAAAAGTGGTGAAAGTGGACATCTTTGTCTTGCTCCAACTCTGAGGGGAAATGTTTTCAGCTTTTCCCCATTCAGTGTGATGTTGGCTGTTGGTTTGTCACATGCTTTATAATTTTGAGGTATGTTCCTTCCATAAATATTTTATGGGGGGGGGGTTACCATGAAAGGATATTGAATATTATGAAATACTTTCTCTACATCTGTTGAGGTGATTGTGTGATTTTTGTTCTTCATTCTGTTGATGTGATTTTTGACGTTTATTGACTTGCCAGTGTTGAACCACCCTTACATCTCTAGGATAATCCCATTTGGTCATGATGCAGGATCTGCTTGATTTAGTGTTGGCTTCAATTTGTTGAGAATTTTTCCTTCTATGTTCATCAAGAATACTGATTGATAGTTTTCTTTTTGTATTGTGTCTTTTTTTCTTTTTTTTTTTTTTTGGTTGGTATCAAAGTGATGCTGGCCTCATAAAAAGAGTGTGGTATAGTTTAATCCTTTTCAGCATTTTGGAATAGTTTGAAAAGTATTTAAATATTTTGAAGAATTCAGTAGTAACACCATCAGATCCTGGATATTTCTTTGATGGGAGAGTTTTTAATTACTGCTTCAATTCCATAGTTAGTTTTTGGTCTATTTAGATTTTCTATATCTTCTTGATTTAATCTTGGTAGATTATATGTATCAAAGAATTTGTCCATTCTTTGGAGGTTTTCCAGTTTGTTAGCATATAGTTGTTCATAGTAGTTTCTTGTGATCCTTTGTGTTTCTGTGGTATCAGTTGTAATATCTCCTTTTTCATCTCCAATTTTATTTATTTATTTCTCTTTATTTCCTTGTTAGCCTGGCCAAATGTTTATCTATTTTGTTTATCTTTTCAAAAATCCACTTTTAGTTTTTTTGATTTTTTTGTATTTTGTTTAGTTTCAGTTTTATTTATTCCTTCTTTGATTCTTGTTATTTCTTGCATCCTGTTAATTTTGAGTTTTACTTGTTCCTGGTTTTCTAAGTCCTTGATATTTAGTTATAATTTAATTAAAAACTTCCTATTTTTTAATGTAAACACATACTGCTATAAACTTCCTTATTAATACTGCCTTTGCCATATCCCACAGGTTTTGATGTACTGTTTTTTCATTTTCATTTGTATCAATAAAGTTTTTTATTTCTTTTTTAATTTCAATGATCCATTGGTCATTAAGTAGTATGTTTAATCTCCATATGTTTGTCAATTTTCTATTTTTATTCTTGATAATTTCTAGTTTTATTCCTTTGTGGTCTGAGAAGATACATGCTATGATTTCAATCACATAATTTTTTTTTTTTTGACAGGCAAAGTGGACAGTGACAGAGAGAAACAGAGAGAAAGGTCTTCCTTTGCCGTTGGTTCACCCTCCAATGGCCGCCGTGGCCGGCACTCTGCGGCCAGCACACTGCGCTGATCCGATGGCAGGAGCCAGGTGCTTATCCTGGTCTCCCATGGGGTGCAGGGACCAAGGACTTGGGCCATCCTCCACTGCACTCCCTGGCCGCAGCAGAGAGCTGGCCTGGAAGAGGGGCAACCGGGACAGAATCCAGCGCCCCAACCGGGACTAGAACCCATGTGCCAGCACCGCAAGGCGGAGGATTAGCCTAGTGAGCCGCGGCGCTGGTCTCAATCATTTTAAATTTAGTGAAACTTGGCTAACATATGATCTATCCTAGAAAATGTTCCATGTGTTGATGAGAAGAATGCATATTCCATAGTCACTGGTTGAAATAACTGTAACTGTCTGTTAGGTGAATACCAACATTTTATAAGTAACTTTTTTAGTATATAATTCTATTGCAAATTACTCAACTTTCATTGTTGGTTATTCTCATAGAAGTTTCTTTTTTGTAGGTCATTTTACACATAATTAGTAAGCTCTAATTAAATGAGTTATGTAAATTACTGAGCAAAAGAGAGCAAATATAATGAGGGAATCAAAGACTGTATTTAACTCCGGTGTGAAATGGTAACTTTGTAGCGCTATAATACTAACGGTGTAGGCCGGCACCGTGGCTCAATAGGCTAATCCTCCGCCTGTGGCACCGGCATCCCCGGTTCTAGTCCCGGTGTGGGCGCTGGATTCTGGCCCGGTTGCCCCTCTTCCAGGCCAGCTCTCTGCTGTGACCAGGGAGTGCAGTGGAGGATGGCCCAAGTCCTTGGGTTCTGCACCTGCATGGGAGACCAGGAGAAGCACCTGGCTCCTGGCTTCGGATCAGCACAGTGCGCTGGCTGCAGCGCGCCGGCTGCAGCGGCCATTGGAGGGTGAAAGAACAGTAAAGGAAGACCTTTCTCTCTGTCTCTCTCCCTCACTGTCCACTCTGCCTGTCAAAAAAAAAAAATAAATAATAACGGTATAGTTTACACTTTGAAATAAACACAAAAGATCACAAGATATTACACCTGAAATTTTATGACATGTCTATTCCTACTGGATAGTCACTTGAATTTTTTCAGACATGTGTTAGAGCTATTTGAAAAAAAAAAAAAACCACTATCCTAAATTATATAAAGGTGATAGTTAATAGTAAAAATAAAGTGAAGAACCGATAAAATAGCTGCATAGCAACCTTATTTCCTTATCTATTGTTACTTTTTAAAAACAGATTTATTTATTTGAAAGGCAGAGTTACAGAAAGGCAGAGGCAGAGAGACAGAGAGACAGAGAGATAGAGACAGAGAGAAAGATCTTTCATTCATTGGTTCACTCCCCAAATGGCCACAACAGCTGGATCTGGGCCTATCTTCATCCATAATCGGGAGCCAGGAGCCTCTTCCATGTCTCCCACGTGAGTGCAGGGGTCCAGTACAGGCCATCCTGTACTGCTTTCCCGGGCCATAGCAGAGAATTAGATCAGAAATAGAGCAGCCATGATTTGAACCAGCAGCCATATGGGATGCTGGCACAATAGGCAATGGCTTTACACACTACTTTTTATTTATAACCTACTAGTGCAGAGTTGTGGCCTTAAGGAAATTATTTTAAACTCTAAAAAATAATAAAAATACATATAATAATAGTTAAACCATGACATGTTGAGTTGCAGTCATATGTCAATCATTTAAAGCTAACAAAATTATATAAGGGGGATGTTGTTCACCTTTTACAGTTAAGTAAACTTAGATTGTAAAATAACAAATACAGATTCTACTTCAAATTCTATGCTCTTTCCAGTCTGCTTTCTTATGTCACACAAGTAATAGCAATATTTCAGATTTAATATTGTTAATACATCGTTCATAAAAAAACAGTTTTTTAATACAGTATTATTTTTCATTTAAAAATTCATCAGGAAAAACAATGCATAGGTGACTTGAAGCAATATGCTAATAAGTAAAATAATACAAGAAGTTTACTCATTTTTCCCATAAAGAAGCAAAACTCCTCACATAAAGGATGAATGATGTATTTGGAAAAAGTCACACTCATTGTTTATTTGCATAATTTCTTACCATCATAACAATGTTGTTATGATTTTTGAAAGCCCAATTACTACAACTCACAGAAAATTCTTAATAATTTTTTACTCTTGTTGACTAAATGGATATAATAAAGATATTTTCTAATGTGCCATTCAAATTTCTTTGTTGTTTTTTTTGAAAATTTTTCTTAGTGTTTTCTCTGGGGCTTCCATATACATCCTTTGAATTTATTTCCTTTTAAATATTGAGATACAGTACATGTATCACAAAAAAAATCACTCTGATGTATAAAATTCAATAACTTTAGGATAGTCACAAAATTAGGCAACCATTAACATTATTTAGTTCCAGAACATTTTCGTCATACCAAAAAGAAATCTCAAACCCATTAGCAAGCATACTCTATAATATATATCTTAACTTAAAATAATCTTGATAAGACTAATGTTAAATTTCAGTAGCATATAAAAACTCTTTTCCAACATAATTCAATACTTCCCTCCTTTGTGATGTTATTGTCATACAAATTCCTTCTTTATGTTATAATTCATCAGAATAGTTTTGTAACTTTTAAAAATTTTGTATTTATCTACCTATTGTAGGGATGGAGGGAGAGAAAGAAAGAGAGAGAGAAAGGGAGGGAAGGAGGGAGAGAGGGAAGGAAGGAAGGAAGGAAGGAAGGAAGGAAGGAAGGAAGGAAGGAAGGAAGTCCCATCTGCTGGTTCACTACCCAAATAACTGCAACAGTAAGGGTTAGGTCAAGGCCAAAGCTGGCAGCCAGAAACACAATCCATGTCTCTCACATGGATAGCAGGAGTCCAAATATTTCAGCCATTAATGCTGCCATGTAAGATCTGAATTGTCAAGATGATGAATTAGGAGCTGGAACCAGAAATCAAACCCAAGTACTCCAATGTGGGAAATGGATATCTTAACCACTAAACACCCACTGCATTCCATGGTTTGTAACTTTTTATGGAATTTTCTTTTAAACTCTTTAGGAGAGGTTTGGTTTTTTTGTTGTTTTGTTTTGTTTTGTTTTGTTTTGTTTTGTTTTGTTTTGTTTTGTTTTGTTTTTCCAGGCAGAGTTAGACAGTGAGAGAGAGAGAGACAGAGAGAAAGGTCTTCTTTTTTCCGTTGGTTCACCCCCCAAGTGGCTGCTACGGCAGCTGGCACACTGCGCTAATCCGAAGCCAGAAGCCAGGTGCTTCTCCTGGTCTCCCATGCAGGTGCAGGGCCCAAGGACCTGGGCCATCCTCCACTACACTTCCGGGCCATAGCAGAGAGCTGGACTGGAAGAGGGGCAACTGGGACAGAATCCGGAGCCCCAATTGGGACTAGAACCCAGGGTGCCGGCACCACAGGCGGAGGATTAGCCTAGTGAGCCGCGGCACCGGAGAGGTGTTTTAATTCTTGTGAATTCAAGTTATCATCCAGCCTTTCATTTAAGCTAGAGGATTCACCTTTAGTAGATATTGTAGGCAAGTTACTGCTGCTCACAAATTCTATTAGTTTTTTTCTATCTGAGAATATTTTTATTGCTCTTTCATTTTTGAAGGATAGTTTTGATGTATATAGAATCATTGGTTGACAGTCTGTTTCTTTGGTCACTTTAACTTATATCTCCCAGTGCCTTCCGGTCTTAAAGTTTTCTATAAGTAAACTGTTTATCTTATTTGGGTCCTCTTTCATGTGTGGAATCATTTATCTACTGATTCTTCCAGGGTTTGCTCTTTGTCATTGTCTTTTGTCTTTGTGACTATAAAGTGTCTAGATGTGTACCTCTCAGTTCCGCTTTTTGATATGTAAATTCATGTTTTCCATCAAATTGGGGCATTTTTCAACCATTATTTCTTCAAATAAATTTTTCTGTTTCTTCCTTTCCTTCTGCACTTCTATTGTGCATACACTTGATGCAATTCCACATACTACTTAAGCTCCATTCATTTTACTTTGTTCTTTTTTTCTTTTCATCCTTCATGTGGGATAATCCCTTTTGGCTAACCTTAGATTTCACTGATTCTTCTGCCTGCTGAAGTTTATCATTAAGTCCATCTATTGAAGTTACCATTTCATTTATTTTACCTTTCAATTCTAGAATGTTTGTTTTTTAAATGATTAATTTGTATATCTTTATTTTTGGTGAGAAATTATCATCACATTTTCCTGTAATTCTTTATATATAGCATCCTTTAGTACTTTAAACATATTTATAGAGCTGGTTTACTTATTTGTCTAGTAAGTCCAATGTCTGAACCTGCTCTAGACAGTTTCTATTGACTTTATTTTTTTGTACCAATAGGGCCATACTTCTCCTGTTTCATTTATACTTTAAAAATTCTTACTCAAATGCAGACATTTTAAATAATAAAATAAATTTAAAATAGTATATCGTAGTGACTATGGAATCAAATCTTCCCCTCTCCTCCCATGCTTGTTACTATTGCTGGGGTTATATTCTCATTGCTGTTTCCTTCCCTGATCTTCCTAGATGAAGTCTATAGAGTCTGTAATCCTTGAAACATGCTGCTGATATTTTCTCTGATGGATTTTTTTCTTTAATTCTACTTGTTTATTTGTAAGTCTGGCTTCTCAAAAGTTTCCTTTATTTCACCATCGTCTGTGTTGAACTAATGATTATTCAGAATATGTTATTAAAAGTTATGTTAGGGCCGGCGCCACAGCTCACTAGGCTAATCCTCTGACTTGCGGCGCCGGCACACGGGTTCAAGTCCCGGTCGGGGCGCTGGATTCTGGCCCGGTTACCCCTCTTCCAGGCCAGCTCTCTGCTGTGGCCAGGGAGTGCAGTGGAGGATGGCCCAAGTACTTGGGCCCTGCACCCCATGGGAGACCAGGATAAGTACCTGGCTCCTGCCATCGGATCAGCGCGGTGCGCCGGCTGCAGCGCACCAGCCTCAGCGGCCATTGGAGGGTGAACCAACGGCAAAGGAAGACCTTTCTCTCTGTCTCTCTCTCTCACTGTCCACTCTGCCTGTCAAAAAAAAAAAAAAAAGTTATGTTAGGTTCCCACCCAGTTCCAAGAGGATTTTTATGTGAACTCATACTTTCAAATCTCAGAGAGTTTACACTTCAGTTTTAGTTTTTACTTCCTACTTTGGCCAGGCATCAAGTTCAGCAAGATATGTGTTATTAATGCTCTCTGTTTATAGATTATGTACACAGGTATGC
This sequence comes from Oryctolagus cuniculus, assembly GCF_051225735.1. Taxonomy (NCBI): domain Eukaryota; kingdom Metazoa; phylum Chordata; class Mammalia; order Lagomorpha; family Leporidae; genus Oryctolagus; species Oryctolagus cuniculus. The sequence goes on along the minus strand of NC_142888.1, from coordinate 78,285,601 downwards.
ACATACATTCTGTATTTTAAGGCTCCTGGAATATATTGGAACATTGTAAAGTCCTTTATGTTGGTCTTATTCTCCTTACCAAGGAATTCCTTTTAAACTTTTTGCTAACCTCTTGTTTATCTTAACTGAATTCACAACCACAGGAAACTATAGAGTCATGGAATACAACTTATTAGCACTGTTTTCAATAATACACTGGGGATACAGCCTTTCTGAGGAACTGAACTCAGAGTCAGGTCATAGTCCTGTGCCCTGGGATTAGTGTATTTCAAGGAAACTATTGTAAATATTGTCAAAATATCAAGAATGTTTTGGAGATGGCACTTTATAGGAAAATCCAAAACAAACCAGTCCTTCCTCTACCAGTTGCCAGCTTTTCCTGTTTCCTGTTTTTGATTTCTATTTTGGGAGGAGAGTGGAAGTAGTCTCAAGTTAAAACAACATAGATTCCACTGGGTTTACTAAAATTAAGTGGGTTCTTTTTGAATGAACATATTCTAAGTTGCATCTGTGTCTTTAGTCTTTTTCCAGAATTCTGAAACGGTTGATTTTTGTAGTTTTGCAAGTCATTTTTAAAATTAATTTAATTTTATTCTTAAATTTTTATTTTAAAAGAATCTAACATGTAATAATGTTACATATTTATTTGGTAGATGTGATATTCAATGCATATTAAATATGTAATGATCAAATAAAAGCAATTAGCATTTCCATCTCCTATCATTTCTTTGTGTTTGGAGCCTTCAATATCCTCTTTTCTAGTCATTCATAAAATATGTTAGTGTGATCTATAGCCACCCTATTGTGTTGTAGAACAGTAAAACATACTCCTTCTATATAACCATATTTTGACACCCTTTATAAACACTCCCTCTGTCTTTCCTCCCCTGTCCACCTTACTCAGCCTCTTTGTAATCATTATTTAACATTCAGATTATCTCATTTGGTTTACATTTATGAGAGAGAACATGTAGTATTTATCTTTCTGTGTCTGTCTTATTTCACTTAAGATAATGTCCTTAAATTTTACTCATTTTGCTACAAAAGGTATGATTTTATTATTTTTATGGCAGAATATTATTCCATTGTATATATGTACCACATTTTTTATTGTTATTGGCAGCTAAGGTGATTCCATATCTTAGTTATTATGATATTGTGAATAGTGCTCAAATTGCAGGTATCAGTTTGATATCTGATTTAATTTTCATTTGGATATATATTTAGGAGTGGAATAGCTGAATCATAAGGCATATCTATTTTTAGTTTTGAAGAACATCCATATTGTGTGTCAAATAGCTATACTAATTTATATTCCCACTAAGAGTGTCTAAGAGTTTGTTTTTTTTTCTATATTCTTTTCAACACTTGCTGTTTTTTGTCTATTTGCAAATAGACAATCTAACTCAAGTGACCTCATTGTGATTTTAATTTACATTTTCTTGATGGCTCATGGTACTGAGCAATTTTTTCATGTATTTGTTAGCCATTTGAATATGTCCTTTTAAGAAATTTCTATCCCGATCTCTTGCCCATTTCTTTTTTAAAATTTTATTTAAGATATACAAATTTCATATATTTCATATACACAGATTCAGGAACATAGTGATCCTTCCTACCCTACCCTCCCTCCCATCCACACTCCTACTCTTCTTCCCCCTCCCTCTACTATTCCAAATCTTAATTTTTACAATGATCTATTTTCATATTTCCTTTATACTTATAAGATTAACCCTACACTAAGTAAAGGGTTCAACAAATAGTAGTAACATGAAAGAAACATTGCTTCTCAACAGTAGAGACGAGGGCTATAGACAATCATTGAAGCTCAAAATGTCAATTTCACTCCTATTAATTACATTTTTGGCACTGTATTAGTTATCATAGATTAGTGAAAGCAGATGGTATTATGATATTTGTCTTTTGGGGACTAGATTATTCCACTAAGTATAGTGGTTTCAGGTTGCATACATTTTGCTGCAAAAGACAGGATTTCATTTTTTTTCTGTAGCTGAGTGATACTCCTTTTATAAAGAAACATTTTATATAATGAGTACAAATTTCATAAGTACAACTTTAGGAATATAGTGATTCTTCCCACCATACCTACCCTCCAGCCCAACCTCCTCCTCCCTCTCCCAATCTCAGTCCAATTCTCCATTAAGATTCATTTTTAATAATTTTATACACAGAACAAATTCTATACTAAGTAAAGATTTTGACAGTTTGCACACACACAATATATAAGATTCTTTTTGAGAATAGGTTTTACAGTTATTTCTCATAGTACAACTCATTGAGGACAGAGGTCCTGCATGGGGAGTAAGTGCACAGTGACTCCTCTTGTTAATTCAACAATTAATACTCTTATGTATGATGTCAGTGATCACCTGAGGGTATTGACATGAACTGCCAAGGCTATAAAATCCTTTTGAGTCCACAGTCTCTGTCAGTATTTATAAAAGGCCATAAGCAAATGAAAGTTCTCTCCACCCTTCACAGAAAAGTACATCCTTTTCGATAGCCACTTCTTTCCACTGGGGTCTCACCCACTGAGGTCCTTCATGTAGGACATTTTTTGCCACAGTGTCTTGGCTTTTCATGCCTGAAATGTTCTCATGGGCTTTTCAGCCAGACCAGAATGCCTTAAGGGCTGATTCTGAGGTCAGAGTGCTATTTAGAGTGATTGTCATTCTATGAGTCTGCTGTGTGGACTGCTTCACATGTTGGAGCATTCTCTCTTTTGAATTTTATCTATTGTTAGACACTTATTATTTATATGATCCCTTTAACACTTAATCATATCTATATGATCAATTTACCACTTAATCTGATCACTTCAACACTTAAGATGGCATTATTACCACCCAGTTTAATGGAATTTGGAGTCCTATGCAAGTTTTCAGCTCTACCCTTAGAAGTAAGTCCATAAGAATGTATGCAGAACTATTGAGATTTACAATTACAAACTTCCTCCTTCCTCTCATATTCCCACTCTTATTTTTTACTGAGATCTATTTTAAATTGACTTTATACACATATGATTAACTCTGTGTTAAGTAAAGAGTTCAACCAATGGTATTAAGCATAAAAAAAATCCTGTTCCTTGACAGTCAAGACAAGGGCTGTATTGCTTTTCAAAGTGTCAATTTCACTTCTACAGGTTTCCTTTCAGGTGATCTGTTTGTTATCACAGATCAGAAAGAGTATATAGTATTTCTCCCTTTGGGGCTGTCTTATTTAAGTATGATGTTTTCCAGATTCATTCATTTTGTTGCAAATAATCATATTTCATTTTTTTCCTGTTCTGTAGTATTCCATAGAATATATATCTAATAATTTCTTTATCTAGTCTTCAGTTGATGGGTCTTTATGTTCATTCCATGTCTTAGCTATTATAATTTGAACTACAATAAACATGGGGATGCAAATAACACTTTGATTTGCAGATTTCATTTCATTTCCTTTGAGTAAATTACCAGGAGTGGGATGGCTGGGTTGTATTGTAGGACTAGATTCAGATTTCTGAGGTATCACCAACTGTCTTCCATAGTGGTTTTACCAGTTCACATTGCCATCAACAGTGGATTAGAGTACCTCCTTCTCCAAATCCTTGCCAGCATTTGTAGTTCATTGATTTCTGTATGAAAGCCATTCTAACTGGGGTGAGGTGAAACCTCATTGTGGTTTTGATTTACATTCCCCTGATGGCTAGTGATCCTGAGAATTTTTTCCTATGTCTCTTGGCCATTTGGATTTCCTTCTTTGAAAAATAATTCTTTAAGTCTGTTGCCCATTTCTTAACTGGATTGTTTGATTTGTTGTTGTGGAGTTTTTTTTATCTCATTATATGTTCTGGTTATTAATCTTTTATCAGTTGCATAGTTTATAAATAATTTCTCCCATTCTGTTGTTTGCCTCTTCACTATTCTGACTATTTCTTTTGCAATACAGAAGCTTCTCAATTTGATGTAATCCCAATTGTTAATTTTGGCTTTGATTGCCTGTGCCTCTGGGGTCTTTTCCAAGAACTCTTTGCCTGCGCCAAATTCTTGCAAGGTTTCCCCATTGTTCTCTAATAATTTTATGGTATCTGGTCATAGATTCAGGACTTGAATCCATTTTGAATGTTTTTTTGTGTAAGGTGTAGGCTAGGGGTCCTGCTTCATTCTTCTGCATGTGGAATTACAGATTTTCTTTTTTTTCTTTTTTTTTGTTATTTTTGACAGGCAGAGTGGACAGTGAGAGAGAGAGACAGAGAGAAAGGTCTTCCTTTGCCGTTGGTTCACCCTCCAATAGCCGCCATGGCCGGCGCACTGCGGCCAGCGCACCTCGCTGATCCGATGGCAGGAGCCAGGTGCTTCTCCTGTTCTCCCATGGGGTGCAGGGCCCAAGGACTTGGGCCATCCTCCACTGCACTCCCTGGCCACAGTAGAGAGCTGGCCTGGAAGAGGGGCAACCAGGACAGAATCTGGCACCCCAACTGGGACTAGAACCCAGTGTGCCGGTGCCGCTAGGTGGAGGATTAGCCTGTTGAGCCGCGGTGCCGGCCGGAAATACAGATTTTCAAGCACCATTCATTGAAGAGACTGTCCTTGCTCCAGGGATTGGTTTTAGCTCCTTGACCAAATATAAGTTGGTTATAGATGTTTGGATTGATTTCTGGTGTTTCTATTCTCTTCCATTGGTCTATCCATCTGTTTCTGTACCAGTACCATGCTGTTTTGATTATAACTGCGTTGTAGTATGTCTTGACATATGGTATTGTGATGCCTCAGGCTTTATTTATCTTGTATAAGATTGTTTTAGCTATTCGAGGTCTCCTGTGCCTCCATATGAATTTCAGTATCATTTTTTCTTGATCTGAGAAGAATGTCTTTGGTATTTTAATTGGTATCGCATTGAATCTGTAAATTGCTTTCAAAAGAATGGACATTTTGATGTGGAAGGACATATTGGTCCTTCCAATCCATGAAAATGGAATTTTTTTCCATTTTTTGTATCTTCTTCTATTTCTTTCTTTCATGTTTTGTAATTATCTTCGTAGAGATCTTTGACATCCTTGGTTAAATTTATTCCAATGTATTTGGGGTTTTTTGTAGCTATTGTAAATGGGATTGAACCTAGAAGTTCTTTTCTGCCATGGTATTGTCTGTGTATACAAAGGCTGCCTACTGAAGCCCAGCTCATTTCTCAATCACGGTAGAGGTGGGCATGCTCTCTGGTGCATGAAACCCCACCTACCGGGGCCTGGCTCACTTCTCAGTGGTGGATAAACAGGTTCAAGTTTTTGATATTCAGGACTTCTTATTGTACAGCTTGTGTGGTGGTTAAGAAATTCTTCTGAAATGTGATCCTTGTTCCTAGGTGGGGGTGTGGTGAAGTGGACCCCACAATTGATGGGTGTGGGGGGGGGGCAAAGACTGCATTCCCCTGGTTGAGTTAGAAACTGTAAACAAACAAGATGGCTTCTCCCAGCCAGCTGCAGGTTCGGAGAGGGGGGGATGTAGATAGGTGGGATGGACCAAACTCTCTGTTCTGTTCCTCTATACCTTCTCTTTTTTCCCCTGCGTGGAATTTCAAAAGGAGTTTGCCATGCTTTCCCTACCGCTGCTATTTGAAGCTTCATGGACTCGTGATTTCCCATCTCACCTGGTCTGCTGGGGGCTGGTACAAGCTTCCCTGGTCTACGCCTCTGCCACTTCCCTTTCTTATTTATTCTTTCAGTGTGGACCTGCCCAGTCTCTGTTGGTCTCCTGGACTTCCCATCATGAATTTCCCACAGGTCTATTTCCAGCATATAATTTGTCTGCTTTTTAACCATCGATTTTGCCCCCAAGTGACTCTGAACATCCTGTTGCTATACTACCATCTTGGGACCCCTCCACCTCCATCTACAGTAATTTCTTTATTCATTTGTTAATTAGTGGACATCTGGGTTGATTCTTAGCTATTGTGAATTGAGCTGCAATGAACATGGGAGTAGAAATAACTCTTTCATAAGCTGACTTCTTTTTGTTTGGGTAAATTCCCAGGAGTGGAATTGCTGGGATATATGGTAGATTTATTTCTGAGTTATCTTCATACTGTCTTCCACAATGGCTGTACTAGTTTACATTCCAACCAACAGGAGATTAGGGTACCTTTTGCCTCACAGCCTTGCCAGCATTTATTGTTTGTTGACTTCTGTGTGGGAGCCATTCTAACTGGGGTGAGGTGAAACCTCATTGTGGTTTTAATTCGCATTTCCCTGATGGCTAGTGATCCTGCACATTTTTTAATGTGTTGTTGGCCATTTGAAATTCCTCTTTAAAAATGCCTATGTACTTTTCTCTGAAGGGAGGAGATAATTTCTACTTTGCTTGTGGCCTTATCCAAATGCTGATAGAGTCTGTGGTCACAAAAGGCTTATATATCCTTGGCAGCTCATGGCAAGAGCCTGGGGTGATCAATGACATCATAAATAAGAGTGTTAATGGTTAAATGAACAACAGAAGTCACTGTGCACTTACCCCCCATGTAGGACCTCTGTCCTGAATGAGTTGTACTATGAAAATTAACTGCAAAACTTGTTCTCAAAGTGTACTTTATATGTTGTGTGTGTGTGAGTACAAACTGTTGAAATCTTTACTTAGCAGAGTTGATCCTCTGTATATAAAGTTAAACAAAAAATTAACGATAATGGGCGGTTCCAACATGGTGGAATAGAGAGGGACCTTCTTCTTTAGTCCAGGAAAAAATAGTTAATAAAAGTAGAGATAGTGTAGTCTCAGGGAACAGTTAGGGAAGACACAACAGAGGAAACTCTTCCATAATTAGAGGGACATGGTGGACCTATGTGTAGGGCGTGGGCACCCACAGCTCAGCTCTAGCTGCTGAGAGCCTCCACACCAGTGCTGGAAAGTGAGGTGAGACAAGACCACAGTAGCCCGAGACACTGGTGAAAAAGTGGCAGGAAGAGCCTAGAGGGAATGAGACTTAAAGTCCCATGGGGGAAAATACACCAGCCTAACTAGAGGAGAGAAAAAATAAAAGGGATGGTACGGACTCGTTTCTCGCTCTCCAATCATCTTACAAAGGTGTAGAAGCCTGTAGAACAGGCACCATTTTGGACATAAGTAACAGCTGCGCCAGCTCATGTCTGCACCCAGCAATCAGCTGAGTAGAGACTCCTGCTCTGGTGGGGAAAAATAAAAAGCAGCTATGAACTTGTGACTGTGTGAAGCTTCCGAACTGGGACTGTGAAAAAAAAATTAACAAACCTGAGGGTGAATGGGATGAATCATGTTGTGGCTGAGAATTTGAGTAGTCTCATTGGGAGACACCACAAGTTTGGACAGTCCTGACTACACAGTGAGAGACTTTGCAGGGGAATCTGAGCATACACTGAGGACTGCACAGATCCTTTGTGTGGTCCTCGGGACAGAGCAGACAAATATTACTCCCACTGGGACTACTACTCAGGAACTGATCACCACTGAGGAGAAGAGCTCAGCTGAGCAGAATTACTTCACTATGATTTAAAAAAAGAGAGGGAAGATTTACCATGCTAAACCTGGGTGTGTCACTTTAAGCACACCCTTAACACTGAATAACCGAACAGAGCTCTCTGGCCACACCCACCACAAGCCTCTAGAGATTCACAGAAAGCAGACAGTCCACTTATCTACAGAGTCATAGTACAACAAAAAAAGCTGCCACAGCAGAATAAAGAAGAAGAAGAAACCAATGAGTATCTCCACAAATGCTGAACAACAAACACAACAATCTAAGAAACAAGAATAAGGAAGACAACATGACGCTCCAAAAAGAACATGACACTTCAATACAAGATTATGAAGACGATGAGATAGAAGAAATGCAAGAAATGAAGCTCAAAAAAATTGATGATAAGAATATTTACAAGTAATCAAAAGCAAATGTATGAACTATTGAAATCCATGCAGGACATGAAAGAAAATCTCTCTCATGAAAATGAAATCTTAAGGAGGAATAAAAATGAAATGAAGAATTCAATAGAAAATGAAATAGAGATATTAAAGAGAAATTGAAAAGAAATGAAGAATTCAATAGAACAAATAAAAAATGCAGTTAAGAGCCTTAAAAACAGAATCAGTGAGGCAGAAGAGAGAATATCAGACTTAGAAGACAGAGCACAGGAAAGTATACAGTCAAACCAAAGAAAAGAAGAGGAAATTAGAAATCTAAAAAATATTGTTGGGAATCTACAGGATACCATTAAAAAACTCAACATTCGGGTTCTAGGAGTTCCTGAAGTCATGGAGAGACAGAAAGGATTAGAAGGCCTTTTTAGTGAAATACTAGGAGAAAACTTACTGGGTTTGGAGAAAGAAACAGATGTCCAAATACAGGAAGCACAGAGAACTCCCAACAGACATGACCAGAAAAGATCCTTGCCAAAACACACTGTAATCAAACTCACCACAATGAAACATAAAGATTCTAAAATGTGCAAGAAAGAAACATCAGATTACTCTCAGAGGATCTCCAATTAGACTCACAGTAGACTTCTCATCAGAAACCCTACAGGATAGGAGAGAATGGCAAGATATATCTCAAGTACTAAGAGAAAAAAACTGCCATGCAAGAATGTTATATCCTGCAAAGCTCTCATTTGTGAAGGAAGGTGAAATAAAGACCTTTCACAGCAACCAGAAATTTAAAGAATTTGTCACCACTTGTCCTTCCCTGCAAAGATGCTTAAAGAAGTGTTACACACAGAAACACAGAAATACATTCATCAATACGAAAGAAGGTAAATGGAGACAATCTCTCAGTAACAGATCAGAAGAAGCTCGAAGTATATATTAGAAATATCTTTGGAGGGGCCGGCGCCATGGCTCACTAGGTTAATACTTCACCTGCGGTGCCGGCATCCCATATGTGTGCTGGGATCTAGTCCCGGTTTCTCCTCTTCCTGTCCAGCTCTCTGCTGTGGACCAGGAGGGCAGTGGCGGATGGGCCAAATGCTTGGACCACTGCACCCACATGGAAGACCAGGAGGAAGAACCTGGCTCCTGACTTTGGATTGGCGCAGCACCTGCAATAGTGGCCATTTAGGGAGTGAACCAACAGAAGGAAGACCTTTTCTCTCTCTCTCTCTCTCTCTCTCTCACTGTCTATAACTCTACCTGTCAAAAAAAAAAGAAATATCTTTGGAAAAAAGGCAGGGAAAAGTCACTACTTATCAATAGTCACATTAAATGTAAATGGCCTCAACTCTCCAATTAAAAGTCACAGACTACACTTAAAGAATACACATTCTTAGCCGTGCATGGAACTTTCTCTAGGATTGACCAGATACTAGGCCATAAAGCAAGTCTCAGTAAATTCAAAAGAATCAAAATCATTCCATGCGTCTTCTTGGACCACAAGGGAATGAAGCTGAAAATTAGCAACTCAGGAATCCCTAGAGCATATGCAAACACATGGAGACTGAACAACATGCACCTGAATGAACAGTTCGCCATAGAAGAAATCAAAATACAAATAAAAAAATTTCTGGAATAAAATGAAAATAACAACACAAAATATAAAAATTTATGGAATACAGCAAGCAGTGTTATGAGGAAAGTTTATAGCAATAGGTACCTACATCAAGAAGTTGGAAAGTCTCCAAATTAATGAGCTATCAATACATCTCAAGGATCTAGAAAAACTACAGCAAACCAAACCCAAAACTAGTAAGAGAACAGAAATAATTAAAACGAGAGAAGAAATCAACAGAATTGAATCAAAAAAATTACAAAAGATCAGCAAAATGAAGAGCTGGTTTTTTGAAAAAATAAACAAAATTGACACATCATTGGTCCAACTGACGAAAAAAGGAGAGAGAAGACACAAAATCAATAAAATTAGGGATGAAAAAGGGAATATAACAACAGACACCATAGATATTAAAAGTATCAGAAATTACTAAACATAGATGTATGCCAATAAACTGGGAAATCTATTAGAAGTGCAAAGATTCCTGGACACATACAACATACCTACATTGAACTATCTAGACATAGAAAACATAAGGAGACCCATAACAAAGTCGGAATTGAATCAGTAATAAAGGCCCTCCCAACAAAGAAAAGCCCAGGACCAGATGGATTCACTGCTGAATTCTACCAGACATTTAAAGAAGAACTAACTCCAATTCTTCTCAAACTAGTGAGAACAATCAAAAAAGAGGGAATCCTCCCAAATTCTTTCTATGATGCCAGCATCACCTTAATCTCTAAGCCTGAAAAAGATGCAGCATCGAAAGAAAATTACAGACCAATATCCCTGATGAACATAGATGCAAAAATCCTCAATAAAATTCTGGCCAATAGAATGCAACAACACATCAGAAAGCTCATCCACCCAGACCAAGTGGGATTTATCCCTGGTATGCAGGGATGGTTCAATGCTCACAAATCAACAGAAGGCTGGATAAAGAAATTATGGGATATGCACTCTATAGAAAACTATACAGCAGTAAAAAATGAAATCTGGTCATTTGCAACAAAATGGAGGAATCTGGAAAACATCATGCTGAGTGAAATAAGCCAGTTCCAAAGGGACAAATATCATATGTTCTCCCTGATTGGTGACAACTAACAGAACATCAAAAAGGAAACCTATTGAAGTAAAAGGGACACTATGAGAAACAATGACATGATCAGCCCTTGTCCTGACTGCTGATGTACAACTTAATACTTTATCCCTTTTAGTATTTTTTTTGTTCTACTTAATACTAGTGATTGAACTCTTTTATTAACACACAATTATTCTTTGGTGTTTAAATCCAACTGAAAATTGATCCCTGTTTAAACTAAGATTGGGGATAAGGGAGGAGATATATAGTTCAGCACAATCTCCCTTTGACGTACCCATAATGGTAAAGCTAGAAACGTACCATGGACTCCAAATACTATTAACTTGGCAGGTACCAATGCCATCTTACTAGTTAAAGTGATCAATTTAAGGTCATAATGGATCTTAAAAATAGGAATAAATGTCAAAGGGATCACATAAATAAGACCAGTGTCTGCTAACAATAATTGATAAAATTAAAAAGGAGAGAAAGACTTAACATGGAATGCAGGATATACAGCAGATTCTTAGAAGGGCAAATGCCCTAAACAGCACTCTAGCCTCAGAATCAGCCCATAAGGCATTCGGATCTGGCTAAAAAGCCCATGAGAGCATTTTAGGCTTGGAAAGCCAAGACAATGTGGAAAAATTGACCTAAATGAGAGATCTCTGTGAGTGGAATGAATGGGCCATCAAAGAAGGAGGTACCTTTCTCTGAACGGAGGAGAGAACTTCCACTTTGATTAAGGCCTTGTCTCAATAAAGTCGAAGTTTGTGAACTCAAGAGGCTTCCATAGCCTTGGCAGCTCATGACAGGAGCCTTGGATGATTACTGACATCATAAATAAGAGTGTCAATTGTGAAATCAACAACAGGAGTCACTGTGCATTTACTCCCCATGTAGGATCTCTGTTCTTAATGTGTTTTACTATGACAATTAATGGTAAAACAAGTCTTCAAACAGTGCTTTATACTTTGTGATTCTGTGTGGGTGCAAACTGTTGAAATCTTTACTTAGTACATACTAAGTTGATCTTCTGTATATAAAGATAAGTAAAAATGAATCTTAATGAAAAATGGGATGGGAGAGAGAGAAGGTGATGGGATTGTTTTGCAGGTGAGAGGATGGTTACGGGGGAAAAAGGCGCTATAATCCAAAAGTTGTACTTTTGAAATTTATATTCATTAAATAAAAGTTTTATTTTTTAAAAACATTTATTTAGTAAATATAAGTTTCCAAAGTACAGTTTATGGATTACAATGATTTTTCCTCCCCATAAATTCCCTCCCACCAGCAACCTTCCCATCTCCTGCTCCCTCTCCCATTCCATTCACATCAAGATTCATTTTCAATTATCTTTATATACAGAAGATCAATTTAGTATATATTAAGTAAAGATTTCATCAGTTTGCACCCACACAGAACATAAAGTGTAAAATACTGTTTGAGTACTAGTTATAGCATTACTTCACATTGGACAACACATTAAGGACAGAGGAGTAAGTACACAGTGACACCTGTTGTTGACTTAACAATTTGACACTCTTGTTTATGGCGTCAGTAATCTCCCTAGGCTCTAGTCATGAGTTGCTAAGGCTATAGAAGCCTTTTGAGTTCACTGACTTCGATCTTATTCCGACAGGATCATAGTTAAAGTGGCAGTTCTCTCCTCCCTTCAGAGAAAGGTATCTCCTTCTCTGATGACCTGTTCTTGTCTCACTCGCAGAGATCTTTCATTTAGGTCCTCTTTTTTATTGCCAGAGTGTCTCGGATTTCCATGCCTAAAATACTCTCATGGGCTCTTCAGCTAGATCCGAATGCCTTATGGGCTGATTCTGAGGCCAGAGTGCTGTTTAGGACATCTGCCATTCTATGAGTCTGCTGTGTATCCCGCTTCCCACATTGTATCGTTCTCTCCCTTTTTTATTCATCAGTTAGTATTAGGAGACAATAGTCCTGTTTGTGTGATCCTCTTAGACCAATCAGTATGATCAATTGTGAACTGAAATGGATCATTGGACTAGATGGGATTGTATTGGAATCCCCTGGCACATTTCTAACTCCACCATTTGGGGCAAGTCTGATTGAACATGTCCCAAATTGTACATCTCCTCCCTCTCTTATTCCCACTCTTATATTCAACAGTGATCACTTTTCAGTTAAATTTAAACACCTAAGAATAATTGTGTGTTAATTACAGAGTTCAACCAATAGTATTAACTAGAACAAAAAAAAAATACTAAAAGTGATAAAGTATTAAATTGTACATCAACAGTCAGGACAAGGGCTGATCAAGTCACTGTTTCTCATAGTGTCCCTTTCACTTCACCAGGTTTCCTTTTTTGTGGTTTGTTAGTTGTCCCTGATCAGGGAGAACATCTGATATATTTCCCATTGGGATTGGCTTAATTCACTCAGCATGATGTTTTCCAGATTCCTCCATTTTGTTGCAAATGACTGGATTTCATTGTTTTTGACTGCTGTACGGTATTCTGTAGAGTACATGTCACATAATTTCTTTATCCAGTCTACTGTTGATGGGCATTTGGGTTGGTTCCAGGTCTTAGCTATTGTGAATTGAGTTTCAATGAATTAAGGTACAGACAGCTCTTTTGTTTGCCAATTTCATTTCCTTTGGGTAAATTCCAAGGAGTGGGATGGCTGGGTTGTATGGTAGGGTTATATTCAGGTTTCTGAGGAATCTCCAACTGACATCCACAGTGGCTTTATCATTTTGCATTCCCAACAACAGTGGGTTAGTGTCCCTTTTTCCCCACATCCTCTCCAACATCTGTTGTTGGTAGATTTCTGAATGTGAGCCATTCTCACCAGGGTGAGGTGAAACCTCATTGGGGTTTTGATTTGCATTTCCCTGATTGCTATAGATCTTGAACATTTTTTCATGTGTATGTTGGCTATATCCCTCTTTGCAGATGATATGATTATTTAGGGGATCCAAAGAACTCTACTAAGAGACTATTGGAACTCATAGAAGAGTTTGGCAAAGTAGCAGGATATAAAATCAATGCACAAAAATCAACAGTCTTTGTATACACAGGCAATGCCACAGCTGAGAAAGAACTACTAAGATCAATCCCATTCACAATAGCTACAAAAACAATCAAATACCTTGGAATAAACTTAACCAAGGATGTTAAAGATCTCTACAATGAGAGAGGCATCATAATTCCAGATTTCAGGACATACTACAGGGCAGTTGTTATGAAAACAGCGTGGTACTGGTACAGAAACAGATGGATAGACCAATGGAACAGAATAGAAACACCAGGAATCAATCCAAACATCTACAGCCAACTTATGTTTGATGAAGGATCCAAACCAGTTCCTGGAGTAAGGACAGTCTATTCAATAAATGGTGCTGGGAAAATTGGATTTCCACGTGCAGAAGCATGAAGCAAGACCCCTACCTTTCACCTTACACAAAAATCCACTCAACATGGATTAAAGACTTAAATCTATGACCCGACAACATCAAATTATTAGAGAACATTGGAGAAACCCTGCAAGATATAGGTACCGGCAAAGACTTCTTGGAAAACACCCCAGAAGCACAGACAGTCAAAGCCAATATTAGCATTTGGGATTGCATATTGCATCAAATTGAGAATTTTCTGTACTGCAAAAGAAACAATCAGAAAAGTGAAGAGGCAACTGACAGAATGGGGAAAAATATTTGCAAACTATGCAACAGATAAAGGGTCAATAACCGGAATCTACAAAGAGATCAAGAAACTCCACAACATCAAAACAAACAACCCACTTAAGAGATGGGCCAAGAACCTCAATAGACATTTTTCAAAAGAGGAGATACAAATATCCAACAGACACATAAATAAACGTTTTCTAAAAAAAAATGAATCATAGTGAAGAATGGGATAGGAGAGGGATTACGAGGTGAGATAGGAGTGGGGTGGCTTGGCAGGTATGGCGGAAAGAACTACTATATTCCTAAACTTGTACCTATGAAATAGTCATTCATTAAATAAAAGCTTTAATAAAAAATAATAATTAAAAAATTTTAAAAACGCCTGTTCAAGTCCTTTACCCTTTGTTTAACTGGATTGTTTGTTTTATGTTGTTGAGTTTCTTGAGCTCTTCATAGATTCTGGATATTAATCCTTACCAGTTGCAAATTTTGCAAATATTTTCTCTCATTCTGTTGATTGCCTCTTCACTTTGCTGAGTGTTTCTTACGCACTGCAGAAGCTTCTCAGCTTGATTTAATCCCATTTATAAATTTTGGCTTTAACTGTTTATGCTTCTGGGGCCTTTTCAAAGAAGCCTATACCAATGTCTTGTGGAATTTCCACAATGTTTTCTGTTAAGTTGCTGGTATTGGGTCATAGATTTATTTCTTTCATCCATTTTGAGTGGATTTTTTTGTAAGGTGTATGTTAGGTGTCTTGTTTCATAATACTTCTGCATGTGGAGATCCAGTTTTCTCAGCACCATTTGTTGACAAGACTGTCATTTCTCCAGGGAATTATTTTAACTACTTTGTCAAAGATAAATTGGTTGTGGATACATGGATTGATTTCTGGAGTTTCTGTTCTGTTCCCTTCGGCTATCCAACTGTTTTTATACAAGTACCAGGCTGTTTTGATAATAACTGCCTTGTAGTATGTCTTGAAACCTGGTATTTGGGATGTTTTAGGCCTTGCTTTTGTTGTATAAGTTTGCTTTAGCTATTCTGGCGCTCCTGTGGTTCCATATGAATTTTAGCATCATTTTTTCTAGACCTGCGATGAATGTTGTTGGCATTTTGACTGGGATTGCATTGAATCTGTCCATTGTTTTTGGATAGTATGGACATTTTGATGATATTAATTCTTCTAATCCATGAATGTGGAAGATTTTTCCATTTTTTTGTGTGTGTCTTTTTCTATTCTTTCTTTAATGTTTTGTAATTTTCATGATAGAGAACTTTGACATCTTTGGTTAAATTTATTCCAAGGTCATTACTTTTTGTAGCTATTGTGAAAGCAGTCAGTCTTAGAAATTGTTTCTTGGGGTCAGCACTGTGGCGTAGTGGGTAAAGCTGCTGCCTTCAGTGCCAGCATCCCATATGGGCACCGGTTAGAGTCCCAGCTGCTCCATTTCTGATCCAGCTCTTTGCTATGGCCTGGTAAAGCAGTACAGGATGGTCCAAGTCCTTGGGCATTTATTGATTTGAGAATGTTGAACCATCCCTGCATACTGGGGATAACTCCTACTTCATCTGGGTAAAAGATATTTCTGATGTGTAATTGGATTTTATTAGCTAATATTTTGTTAAGGATTTTTGCATCTATGTTCATTGGGCATATCTTTCTATAGTTCTCTTTCTCTGTTATATACTTTTCTAATTCAGGAATTAAGTTAATGTTGGTTTCATAGAAGGAGTTTGGGTGGATTCTCCTCCCCCTTTCAATTGCTTTGAATATCTTGAAAAGAATTGGAATTAGTTCTTCTTTAAATATCTTATAGAATTCAGTGGTGAAGCCGTCCTGTCCTGGGCTTTTCTTTCTTGGGAGTTTCTTTATTACTGATTCAAGATCCATCTTGGTTATTGGTCTATTATGTTTTTTATGTCTTCATGACTTAATTTTGCTAGATTATATGTGTCCAGGAATCTTCCATTTCTTCTAGGATTTCCAGTTTGTTGCCGTACAGCTCTTTTGTAGCAATTCATGATAATTCTTTTTATTTCTGTGATATGCATTGTTATATTTACTTTTCCATCTCTAATTTTATTGTTTCTTTTTGGTTAATTGAGCCAATGGTATGTCAGTTTTGTTTATATTTTCAAAAAAACAGCTCTTCTTTCATGAATATTTTGTATTTTCTGTTTCAATTTTGTTTACTTATTTCTTCTCTAATTTTAATTATTTATTTCCTCCTACTAATTTTGAGTTTAGTTTGTTATTGTTTTTCTAGGTCCTTGAGATGCATTGATAGCTCATTTATTTAGTGCATTTCCAATTTCTTCATGTAGGCACCAATTGTTATAAACTTCACTCTTAACACTCTTTTTTCTGTATCCCATAAGTTTTGATGTGATGTATTATTGTCTTCATTCATTTTCAGAAATTTTTAGATTTCTCCTATGACCCACTGTTCATTCAGGAGCATGTTGTCAGACTCCATATCTTTTCATATAGTCTCAAGATTCTTGAATGGTTAATTTCTAGCTTCATTCCATTGTGGTTAGATGAAAGAAGGGACTCACCAAGCTCCTCACTCTGCTATTCTGGAGGTCATACCCCTAAAATAATCCTTTAAACATCTTCAGTTATAATGGCATTTTAAACATAATACCATAAGATTTCCCTAGCTAATAAATGTAAAAATCTACTTAATACATCTACTACCCAATCTGTATTCTCTTTTCACAGTTGACTCAAATTCAGTTCTAAATATGTTGCTTCATTTAAATCTGGATTCAAACAAGCTCCACACATTACATTTGGCTTTTATGAAGTTATTTTATGAAGGTCTTGATTCTAACTCTTAATAAAGGGAGAAACAAAGTCAAGGAAGTACTGTATTTGTGGGTGAGAGACTACATGTTGTAGTATAGGCTCAAGGGAAGTCACTATAGTTTCTGTGTTACAGAATAATCCTAACCATGTATTTTCCAACAGCGGATATTAATTACAGTCCATCATATTGTATAAAGAAAAAAGCAAAAGCTGATCTTATGAAGAATGATTTTAGAAAGAGAGACTGAGAAAGAGAGCTGGAGAAAGGTAGAGGGTTGTAAAATTTCTTGTGCAAACCACCAGTAATGTAATTCCATTTTGCATTTTCATATTTTCATTGTTTAGTTCACACTAAAGGATCATAGTAAGATCATTAAGGGCTTAACTTCTGTTTTTAGCTTCATCTGTAGCTATGTGATCTAGGTTAAGGCATTTGAATTCTTTAACCTCATTTGTTTTGTGAAATAAAATTAGTTTAGATGTCTCTAAAATCACCTTTGACTATAAAGTGTGTTTATTCTAAGACATTTATTAGGCAGTTACATATGATAAACAGATCTTCTTCAATAATTCAAAAATTAAACCATGCCCCAAATATCTTTCATTTTCTGCTCTTAGATTTAGTTTCCAAACCTCTCCCGAAATATATATAGATCTAGAATTAAAACATGATTTTACACATCATCATCCCTTCTCACTCCACTCTGTGTCAGATTCCACCACCTTTGATGCTCCAAGGAGTTCTTGACCCAGAAACAACTAGCAAGACACCAGAATGGAAATGTTCTAACAATGATGAATGACAAAATAATTCATTATTTAGCTATGATACCTTGTGGATCAAAGCATAAAATCAGTATGAAGATACTCACTGAATGTCACTCAGTCTTTGTCAGCAATGAACAAAACAAAGTGAGATATGGAAATGTATCAGCCCCAATACCTACTTACTAAGGAGTTTATAATTATGTGTATGCATATGTATGTGTTTGTGTGGGTTCATAGGGGGAAGTGATTTAAATCAGTAGATAATGAACAAAGTGAGTATAAGTGCTAATGATGGACTACAGTGAACACCTATTAGGTGATTGAGAAGTTCAGAGGAGGAACATGTCTGTGTGGTCAATTGGTAAGACTAGGGCACACAAAAGTAACATTTAAATTACTATAGCGAAGTGGATGGCATGTTTTACTAGCTTCCAAATTTTGTATACATAGTCCTTTTCATACTTATGAGATACATACATAAATCCAACCCATCTTTAAGGAGAAGTAGAGAAACTCTATTTATAGCTACTTACATGTTCAGAATTGCATGTTTCTACTAATAGTTTACAAAAACCACTGGTGCATCTATCTTTATAACTTTACAAGTATATTCATAACATAATGCTATCTAATTCTTGTAGGGGAGATAGATGCAGTTTTAAATGCCATGACAAATGCTATGGAATGGAAAAATGATGATGGCAAAATCATGATAAAAATTTACTAATATATTGATAAAATATTACCTTATAAGTTGCTGCATTAAAAAGCAACAAAATGCAGGTAAATTGACAGGAATAAAGTGACTAATAAATATACAAATGTCCTTAGAATAGCTTCCACTAAATCAACATTAAAAAATAACAGTGGAAATGAATGCAAAATCTCATTTAAATAAGAAATGTCTAAATTAGATACAAAAATGTTGATCTATCTCCATTCATAATTTTCTGCAAATTTTCCTGGTTGCTTTTCTCTGGATTCTTGTTCCTTTCTTTTACTTCTAGTCCAGTTAGTTTTATGTTTTTGTTCTACGACATGACTCTGAACAGGCCAAAGGCCCTAAGGGGAAATTGATTTTTCAAAGCATTTTCTAGGATTGTGTGCCAACATTTCAGGTCTCCAAATATTGACTGAATGTGTACTCTGTTAGGCATTGTGTCTCCCATTAGGAATAGAGAGGCAAATACAAACGCCTTAGCCTCCAAGAAACTTGCTCACTTTAGGAAGAATATTAAAGTAATTTGAACATGATGTAGAATTTTCTAAGATAGTGTCACTAGATAACTTCTGGATAATTTTCAAAACAGCCACGACTGAAGTCTCTGACTAATTGTAGCTAATGGAGAGCTGAAATCCCCAGTTCCATCTAAAATCACTGAGGCAAATAATAGTTTCATTACATTTGTTAGGAGGCAAGATGAATTTCTGTAGAAATGAATAATGCATATGTTTGTGTGACAGAAGATGTTTGGTAGGAAATAAAGTGCTGCACCATTTGTGGGTGGTACTGTCAATGTGCAAATTAGTATCTTTCCCTTTCTGTGGGGATATTTTAACAATGAAAGTATAATGTTGGAGATGCTCTGTGAGTTCATCTGTCAATGCATCTGTCAGTAAGCATGAAATATCAGTAACTCCCAATGGATTTTTTAGGCATTGTACTGCTTTGTTATCAGATATAGTTTAAAATTCTTACATTACCATCTTTGCTCCTTGGGCAAATCACCTCTCATTTTGAAATAGAAACTAGGCTAATCATCCACCTGCGGTGCCAGCACCCCAGGTTCTAGTCCCGGTCGGGGCACCAGATTCTGTCCTGATTGCTCTTCTTCCAGCCCAGCTCTCTGCTCTGGCCCAGGAGTGCAGTGGAGGATGGCCCAAGTGCTTGGGTCCTGTACCCGCATGGGAGACCAGGAGGAAGCACCTGGCTCCTGGCTTCGGATCGGCACAGTACGCCTGCCGTAGCGGCCATTTTGGGGGGTGAACCAATGGAAGGAAGACCTTTCTGTCTCTCTCTCTCTCACTGTCTGACTCTGCCTGTAAAAAAAAAAAAGAGGGAAATAATATCTAACTCGTACGGCATTGAGGGTTAAATGTTATGTGTATAGGGTATCTGGCACTTAGTACATGGGTGATATTTTAATTATTATTAATAAAATAACTTAGGAATTTATTTTACTATAGTGTCATTTTAGAAGGCTTAAATTGAAGGGATTAGACAAAGTATATTTTATTTTACTCATCAGCAACTTATGGGAATCTGTCCTATATGCATGGTAGGAGAGCAGGATGAGATCAAACAAGTAAGAAAAGAAATACAAAGTAAATTAACATTAAAAAAAAATAGTGGCAATGAATGCAAGATCTCATAAGTCAGCTTATTCCCTCCAGGCTACTGAACAGTGTTTGATTAGTATTTTTGTATATGAAGTCACTTCAAATGTTCATGGCAAATGGGATTAAAAGATAAATTTATTTTAGTTTCAAAAATGAAATTAATGAAGTTTTTCATAATATGCATTTCCATGAACTTTTTAAAAAATTATTTATTTATTTGAGATAGAGAGAGGGAGAGACAGAGATAAAGATCTTCCATCTGCTGGCTCACTCCCCAGATGGCCACAGTGGCTGGAGCTGAGCCAATCCAAAGCCAGGAGCTAGGCGCTTCCTCCAGGTCTCCACACAGGTACAGAGGTCAAAGCACTTGGTCCATCTTCTACTGCTTTCCCAGGCCATAGCAAAGAGCTGGATTGGAAGAGGAGCAGCTGGGACATGAACTGGCGCCCATATCGGATTCCGGTGCCATAGGCAGAGGCTTAGCCCACTACACCACAGTGTCAGCCCCTCCATAAACTTTCTGAAGACCATTTGTATGTCTTTACAAGCAGGGAAATAATTATATGGGATGTATTTTCTCATCCATGTAAGCTTTTGTTGTCATTATCATATAAAAATAAATTTATGTCTACCATTATGAAAACAGAGCTACCTAAATGAATCTTTGTATACAAGAAACAGTGACCAAATCTCTGGGGCATAGATGTGAGGCTGTGTTGTTGATAAGGAAAATCTGCTATTCCAAATCAGTGATGGAAAACTTGAAGTTCCAGACTAGTAATCCAGATCCTATATTGACCTTTTTTATGATCTTTTCAGATTCCTCTTAAATGAAATACATGGAGAATAAACACATGTAGGACCAAATGATAAAACAGAATATTAAAAGTACTCTATATAAATAAGTGGTCTTTAATCATGGAGTGGTCCGCCTTCCCACTATTCCATTTTGATGCAGCATCCATTTCCAGTTGTCTATGTGGACTTTTGAGATTAAAAAGAGAGAAAGAGATGCTTAGACTTAATTCTGGATCAAGCCAGTGGATAATTCATCAGGAGTGGAAGCATAGGCAGTAGAAGTTTGTTATCTTGAATGGAAGACTGAAGCTAATATCCTAACATTTGACTCATTCATGCACATTATTTCAATTTATTCTCAAACAACCCTGTAAAACAGGTAAATCAGGTCATTGTCTGGAGCTTTCAGAAGGGAAAGCTAAATCTTAAAATTACAAAGAATATGTAGCAGAGCAGATACTAAAACAAATTGTCTTCCTTCCTTCCCTACAATCATTAACATCATAGAGTATGTTTTCTCCTCTGTCTTTCAGGATGGAAGCAGAGTTAAGCACCTGTTAACATTATTAACATTTTGCACATAGCATCTCTAATACGGCTTCTTATTCTAAGTTAAAATTCTTGAACTCAAGTAGGAAACTGCTACACATGGGCAGGGACACATTGGGCTCATTATGACTCACATTGTCACCACTCAGGAAGGCCACTAGGGGTATGTTCGGAGTCAGAGGTTAGCAACTATTTCCAATAGAAATTGTGCACATTGGTTGCAAAGTTTTTGCAGTTCAGAGCCTAGTTTTCTTTTGTTGGTTGTGAAATTAATTATAGGAGGATTGAAGATACTTGGTACAGGTATAAGTTTATTTACTAGTGAACTATATTTTCTGAAATATGGTAGACTATGTTTTTTGGAGAAACACAGCAAAACAAGTATAGTATATTGGAGATACATCCACACACACACATACACACACAAGTGCATATGTATGTACAAGTATCAAACAGCTAACAATACAGTAAGGAATTACCGGGACAAAATTTAAGTCAAGGATGGAACCCAAATGAAAGGACTTCAAGAACAAGCAGCTTTTGAGCTGTGGTAATTTACTAAACAAGGGAATTTAAAAGTATGCAGACAACAATTCAAATAGAGGATCATCCCTCTATACACTATCACCCTAAATAACAGGGCCCTAAGTATAAGGAAGAACTACAAACCACAAACCACAGCATTACTGGTAGGATCTACAAAGAAATGTGCCTTGGAGTAGAGACGTAGAAGAAAACTATCCCTGATCATTTTTAACAGTTCACAGCTAACAGTGATTTACAGCCTAGATTTGCATCAACTTGGTTGTCCAAAAGGTCAAGCTATAAATTTAGACAATAAATATTCTTGGAATATATACTCCAATGGATCTTGAAGTAACAAATACAAATATTCTCTGAAAAGAACCCTCATACTAGACATAATTTCCCAGAGAGACTAAGTAGCTTTGCCATGCATAAAAGACAGGAAAACAACAAATACAAGAATTATATTTGATAAAGATTCAGCCATTGTAATAATCAGATTTATAAATATGACTACTATATATAAAGAAACAGCAAAGATAAGAATTTCTACAGAGAATAATATCCATTTTTTTAAACTTTTATTTAATAAATTTCGAAAGTACAACTTTTGGACTATAGTGGCTTTTCCCCCCATAACATCCCTCCCACCTGCAACCATCCCATCTCCCACTCCCTCTCCCATCCCATTATTCATCAACATTCATTTTTAATTATATTTATATACAGAAGATCAACTTGGTATATACTAAGTAAATATTTCAACAGTTTGCACTAACACAGATACACAAAGTATAAAGTACTGTTTGAATACTATTTTTACCATTAACTGTCATAGTACAACATATTAAGGACAGAGATTCTATATGGGGAGTAAGTGCACAGTGACTCCTGTTGTTGCTTTAACAGCTGACACTCTTATTTATGACGTCAGTAATTACCTGAAGTGAGAACAATATCCATTTTTTTTTCTTTTTTGCCAGGCAGAGTTAGACAGTGAGGGAGAGAATTAGAGAGAGTTATAGACAGTGAGAGAGAGGCAGAGAGAAAGGTCTTCCTTCTGTTGGTTCACCCCCCAAATGCCCGCTACTACCCACACGCTGCGCCAATCTGAAGCCAGGAGCTGGGTACTTCCTCCCGGTCTCCCATGTGGGTGCAGGGACACAAGCACTTGGGCCATCCTCCACTGCCCTCCTGGGCCACAGCAGAGAGCTAGACTGGAAGAGGAGCAACTGGGACTGGTACCTGGCACCCCAACCCGGACTAGAACCCGGCGTGCCAGCACCGCAGATGGAGGATTAGCCAAGTGAGCCACGGCGCCGGCCCAACAATATCCATTTAAAAGGCCTACATTATAACAAGAAAAGCAAAATTTTGTCAAACACAAAATAAATTTGTAAAGTGTATTTTTTAACAAATTTAAAAATTAGAAAATTAAATTTAAAATCATTCTATTTACAATAACATTAAAATTTTGAAGTATGTGCCTAGAAATAATTTTCTTTAAAGTTATGCTAGATTTCTATGGAAAAACCAAACTTTTTTGAAAGATTAAAGAACACTTAAATCAATAGAGAAATAAGTCATGTTTATCATTTGGAAGATTCGATGTTTTATGGATTTCAGTTATACTAAATTGATCAATTGATGTAGCTTAATTCTAATCAAAGTCTCAAATGTGAATGTGGAAGTACATAAGGATCATAAATACAATAATTTAAATAGAACAACAAGGTAGGAGGACTTGCTTTTCCAGAAATCAAGACAAGTTATAAAACTAGAGTAAATAAATCAATGTAATGTTGGTGGATAGCCAAATAGTAGAATAAAAGATTAGAACAAAAAGACAGGAATTCAGATCCAAAACAATGAAAAGTTGATATATGACATAGGTGGATTTATAAATGGGTATGAAAGGTTGGACTTTTTCCATAAAGCAGTACTAGAAAAACTAGATATCAATATTGAAACAAATAAAATTAGATTAGTCCCTCATATCATCGCTCAAGTCAGTTAGTCTCATTGAAAACCTAAATATGAAATACAAAATAGTTCAGTAGAATATTTTCATGACTTTGTAGTAAAAGAAAGATTTACTAAGACACAGCAGTAATTACAAAAAATGTCTTAATGTATTAAACCATAGAACTTTAATTTATTAGAAGACATCCTAAAGTGAACTTTTTAATAGCAATTTTATCTTAGTAATATGGGAAAATATATAACTTCTTAACATATGACACAATCAAAATATAAGTCACAGGGGTGGCAAAGATATTTGTAATAGAATATCCAACATAGGACTAATGACCAGAGTATTTAAAAAAAAAAAACAACAGTGAATACATAAGAAATTGCAAACAGTGCAACTGAGAAAAGGGAAAAAGGCCTGAAAAGATACTTATCAAAAGAAATCCAAATGGCCAATGAACATTTGTAAAGATGCTGAAACAACTATGCTCCTATTCGAAAGCAACTGGCGTTATGTAGCAACATTAGAGACATGTGCACCTTATGATCCAGAAATTCCATTCCTTGGTATGTAACCTTCATAGATCCTTAGTCCTGAGCCCTACGATACATATTATGAGTGACTGGTAGCAATATTGTTAGTAATTACCATAAACTGGAAACAACTAAATTGTGCAAGCAACAGTCGAAAGCTTCTTCAATTAATACCTTTATTAATACAGCTGAATATTGTGCAAATGAGGAAGTTTAGGCACCAAAAAACATGTGGCTGTTGACTCCAAATCCCAGTGATTTCAAGTGTCAGAGGTAGGATTTGCCTCCAAGCAATCCAACCCTAAAGCCGTTAGCTATTATACTCTGTGGCCTCTCATGAATTGGTTCTTGAGGAAAATAATACAATTAAGGTGACCTATATGAAGTTGACTTTTTCATAGGTAAAAAGAGTTGAATATTTAGGAAATTCATGTTTCAACTTAATCATTCTCTTCAAAGTTCTCAGCTTAGTTGGCCTGAAATCACCTAGCTCAGTGTAACAATCTACTTCCTAGCTTTCTCAATCAAAATGACTTTCTATGTTCGTCTATTATTGCTGGAAAAAAAAATCCCCTTTGCTTTTTTTTTTTTTTCCTTTAAAATCCATCATTGGTAAAGTTTCGTTGCTTTTTTTTTTTTTTTTTTTTTTTTTACAGGCAGAGTGCACAGTGAGAGAGAGAGAGACAGAGAGAAAGGTCTTCCTTTTTGCCATTGGTTCACCCTCCAATGGCCGCCACGGCTGGCGTGCTGCGGCCGGCGCACTGCGCTGATCCAATGGCAAGAGCCAGGTGCTTCTCCTGGTCTCCCATGGGGTGCAGGTCCCAAGGACTTGGGCCATCCTCCACTGCACTCCCTGGCCACAGCAGAGAGCTGGCCTGGAAGAGGGGCAACCGGGACAGAATCCGGCGCCCTGACCGGGACTAGAACCCGGGGTGCCAGCGCCGCTAGGTGGAGGATTAGCCTAGTGAGCCACGGTGCTGGCCTGGTTGCTTCTTTATCCTGATCTTCATTTTATTAAGTGATTGTGGTACGAAACAGTCAGACGGATCACAGGAAATGGAAATGAGGAAAACAATTTCAATTTTCTTTATCTGCCAAAAAATATACTTTGGGCATGCATCTGTAGTACGCACCCACTTCCAGGCAACAGGGTATCCCCACATTCAAAAACCCAGAAGTATTATTTTCTGGCCATACTATATCCCTAATGAAAATACGCTCCCTGTCCTTGGGCTTTGTCCCCCACATGACTCTCAACAACACAAACCCAACAATAAAGTGGAAAGAGCTTTCCAAAATTTCATGGAAACCAATAAGTATAGCAATTGCATCAGTTTATGCACACAATGAAATTGTTCTCCGAATTATATTTTAACCTTTAAGAAGACAGTAGAATGTGGCAGAAGATGACAGACAAGTTAGAAAAAGTTTGATCATAGCAAGTCTTTGTGATTTCACATTCAGAAATACCTATCTGTTGGGTATGGAAATAATGAATTAAAAGTTGATAAATGCTTGGGAGACCCCCATCTTACATCAAGACTAAATTGAATAATCTAAAAAAAGCCAGGTATGGTGTGATCATGCAATTTTGATCTACATGATGTAATTTTTTCTAATAGTTTAAATCTAGAGTTTTCTCTTCATGAAAAAAACATATCAAAGCTAAATTTGAAATTTCCAGAATATTCCCTGGAATATACATTTTTCTATATATTTTGTGTTTGGGAGATGAGAAAATCACATTAAAGTTCAGAAACTAGCCTTCCTTTTCAACCCAATACTATTCATCAAATTAGGAAAAAGCTAAGGAATTCCCTGCCCCCGCCCCTCTACTACCTCTCTTCTACTTCAATAGCAGCCGCAGGTCTTACCATTATAATTAATACCATGTACATGCTCAGATGTCATATAATTAATACTGTATACACTTTGAATTCTAATGACTTTTTTTTTACCTTCATAAGTTTAACCATCCCAATTCAGATGAACTGACTTTTAGATTAAGACAAAGTCAGGTACATTTTTGGAAAATTTTGTCATATCTCATAGTTTAATATTCACCTTCTTTAACTTATGTTTGAGGAAAAACTGAATTTTATTAATTTCACTTTCTAAAAGTACACTGACTATGGTCTATGCTTTGAAGAAACACTAGAAAAATTAGTTCTCAAGAAAGCTGACACTTCCCTGGTGACATCATCTTAAGAAAGAAATTTGTGCTTCACACTTTTGGGCCAGGGAGAATTTCACAAAAAAAGATTTTGAAACATCTTATCTTTTTGTGGTAATGAAGCATTTTATCTTTTGTGGTAATTAGAACAGAGGACTGATGATGGGCATTTGGCCTATGGTTAAGATACCACTTGGGATGACCACAACCCATATCTTAGTGCTGGGATTCCAGTCCCAGCTGCACTTCCGATTCTGGCTCCCTGGGAGGCAGTGGTGAGGGCTCAATTATTCGAGACCCTGCCACCAACATGGAAGACCTGGATTGAGTTCCACGTTCCCAGCTTCAGCCTCGCCCATCTCTGGCTGTTGCAGGCATTTGGGGAGTGATGCAGTGGATGGAAGATCTTTCTGTCTGTCTCTGCCTCTTGAATAAATAATATAAATAAAATAATAAATAAATGAAGGGCTGCTTGAGATTTAACTGTGCAGCAGAATGACACATGTTTTAGTGTCAGTTTTGTTTTGTTACCATATAAGAGTTTTATGGTTGATGAGTCATGTTTTTATATTCATACTTACAAAGAACAGAAATCCCTGTGCTTTTCATTAACTGCAAGGATACAAACTATAAAATGTTGAGCCAGGTACTCCGAGTGCTCTAACTTCTTGCTGGAAAATAAAGCTTTTGAAACTGTCATTAATTCTTTCTCAGTAGATTTCAGAGGAAGGCTAATCTCTTCCAGGCTTCTCTTGGAAAGTAAGAAAATAATTACTAGTAATTAGATGAGATCTTCCGTATTAAAGTAAAGGAAAATGCCAAGACCCTTTAAGAACTTGAAAATTGGGCTTATAACTTAGAGCGTAAAGGCAATAGACACCACAGAAGGAAACTTTTGCCTGCCCATAGCCAAGGACCACAGTAATAAGAGAGAAAAGTAAGAACTTTGTCTCTTATCTAATGGCTCAAATATGAGGGCACTTTAAATCTTTCATGAAAGAATGGAATTAAGGGAAATTTATTTTGGAGTTAAAAATTCTGAAATCTATGTATACGAGGGGTCTTCCAAAAGTTCATGGAAATGTATAATATGCAAAACTGTGCATGAATTTCAAAATTGTTTCACCAAAACAAAATCATTTAATTCCATCTTTCCATGAACTTTTGGAAGCATACTCATACTCCAAATTTTCCATCTGGAAATGAGATTGATAACAGTATGCCATTTGACGTGAGCCCTTAGCAATGTGATAAATAAACTTCGAGAACAGCATCTAGCACATAGTAAGACTGTAAAATAGTCTGTTTAGCATTCAGAGGGATTTCCTATAAAGTTTTTATATTCATCTATGGATCCTTAAGGTATCTTTTAAATAATGCTAAGGTTTGCACACTTAAAAGTTTCTATTTGGGTTAATTTGCGTAAAATAAATTTTGTTTATTCTGAAATAGACTAAGAGGTATTGAGTAGCAGGTGAGGGATATTATACATTTTTTGTTTTTCAGTAATGTTAGAACCTAAAAATATTTATGTAGTATGTGTAGTTAGAAACTACCCCCTTTGATATCTATGGACAAATATCACATCCTACTGTTCTTTTTCTGGATAAGTAAGGACCTTAATGGTATTCAGAAATGTTCCACAGTAGGTGTAAGAGTATTCACTTCTATGTCCTTCCGAAACCTTACTTCTTTGCCCATTCTACCTCAGTGAGGTTTAAATGCAATTGCTTCCCCAGCACGTAGATATGTTCAGTGGCATAGGTCTCAATAAGTATTAAAATAAATGTTTCAAGGAAATAAAGTCCAAAAGTACCATTACAGTGAAAAGTTTTACAAAATCAAAGATTTCCGAATCCTAGCCAATGAACAACATAGGTTGGGCAATTATTTTAGTTTGCCTACCTCATTACAGCAAAAATAATTTTCTGTTTTATGGGAATTCATTGTAACAGGATATAACAGTATAATGGATAGATGGATACATAGATGATAGATAGACAGAAAAACTTTTTATTCTCTTTGTAAAAATTCATTTTGGAATTGAGTTGAAAATAAACCAATATAAATTACTGACCATGTATATTAGAGATACAGGGAAGAAAATGAAAACCCATTTCCTTCCCCCTTGAGAACATACCACTGCTTGCCTTCCCAAAAATATAATGAATAGACTACAGACCTTGTTTTGTCTGCATTGAATGAATTACATGTTTTAACCACCAAAAGAGCATTTTACCTATTTGTTCCTCAATCACAGTTATAAAAATCTAAATATGTTTAATGATCAAAACTATTCAGCTGATCTCTGGAATATTTGGATTTTTTAAAAGCAGATTAAATATTTAATATAGTTTTCTAGAAGAAGGAATGAAGAGAAACTATCAGGACCTTTTAAAATCTGAACAGAAGTGGCTTTTTGACCATAACAATCAACAGCACCATAAACACCTCAACCAAACCCATAAATTGGATTGCATAATACATAACAATAATTCACTCACAGAACAGATGTGGTCACAAAATTAAGTGGCCAAACATATTTGTCATGTCCTAGTACATTAATCTGAACATGTTTCTGAATATTCATATATAAACATATGTGTGAGTGTGGGAATTCATACTTATACAAAACATGCATAGGAAAACATAAACGTTTATAGAGGAATCTACAAAAAATGTCTCAGCCTCTTCTTGTTTTTTTTTTGGGGGGGGGGGAGGGGACAGGCAGAGTTAGTGAGAGAGAGAGACAGAGAGAAAGGTCTTCCTTCTGTTGGTTCACCCCACCAAATGGCCGCCACCGCCGGCTCTGCGCTGATCCGAACCCAGGAGCCAGGTGCTTCTTCCTGGTCTCCCATACGGATGCAGGAGCCCAAACACCTGGGCCATCCTCAACTGCCTTCCCCGGGCCGCAGCAGAGAGCTGGACTGGAAGAGGAGCAACTGGGACAGAATCTGGCACCCCAACCGGGACTAGAGTCCGGGGTATCGGCACCGCAGGCAGAGGATTAGCCAAGTGAGCCGTGGCACCAGCTTTTTTTGTTTGGTTTGGTTTGGTTTTCAGCCTCTTCGTTAATCCAGAGGAAGTGAAAGTAGAATTACTTTAAGAAGAAACAATCCATTGCACTGGTACGAGAGAGAGGGGGTATAGGGTAGAAGAAATGAATTGTTCCTCTCTTCCCAGAAAACATTGGAAATCTTTCTTCCTTCCCTTGAGTTTTATAACTATTCATGTCCAAATAGTAAGTGGAAAAGATTGAGCTAAATCCTTCCAAGTATTTGCCAATTAGAGATAGATAGTTTTCATTCAAGTATTTACTGAGTATCTATACTGCAGGTGTCAGGTTTAGTAGTAAACAAAATTAGCATTGTCCTTACCTTTAAAAAGCTTAAAATCTTCTAAAGAATCACAAGCACTCAAAACACATACAAACAAACAAGTGCACACAGTGGTAAATTAAATATTACCTATTTGAACAAATAATTATGGAGTGGCTAAGGAATTTTGCAGATTTGAATTCACCAGTCCACATTTCTCCTTGTGGAACTTATCCTTATCCTGTGATCTTTAGATGATCATTCTCATTCTCAAGTCACAATTCAGAATTTGACAACCTGCATCACAATTGCTTCATGTTTGAGGCCGGCACCACGGCTCACTAGGCTAATCCTCCGCCTTGCAGCGCCGGCACACTGGGTTCTAGTCCCGGTCGGGGCGCCGAATTCTGTCCCGGTTGCCCCTCTTCCAGGCCAGCTCTCTGCTGTGGCCCAGGAAGGCAGTGGAGGATGGCCCAAGTGCTTGGGCCCTGCACCCCATGGGAGACCAAGATAAGTACCTGGCTCCTGCTATCGGATCAGCGCAGTGCGCTGGCCGCAGCGTGCCGCCCGCAGCGGCCATTGGAGGGTGAACCAACGGCAAAGGAAGACCTTTCTCTCTGTCTCTCTCTCTCTCACTGTCCACTCTGACTGTCAAAAAAAAAAAAAAAAAAAAAAAAAAAAACAATTATTTCATGTTTGAATCAGCATTTTAACGTACTCCTCATGAATTTTGATGCATTTTAAAATCCAGACTCACTGTTTATATGATCTTTCTTTTAGAAAGATGGTTTGTACTACTAGGTCCTAGTAGTACACCACAATCAATTCACAGAAGCTCAGGACTGGATAGTCTACCCAGTTGTCCTCCTATAGGCCACACCTGGTGGTTCAAGTTCATTGTGTAGTTAAGACTGTTAGATGCTGCACCAAGGTCTAATTATTATTGTCCAGATGTATGACAGCAGCAGCACAATACTTTTCAAAGGATCACTCTGCCTTATTTTCTTCACCAAGATCTCAATAGCATAATACATTTCATTTCACCCAGTGTAGAAAGGAGAGAATAGTCACAATCCTTTAAAAAATTCTTATTTAATGTTGTAGGTCCCTCACTAGCTTGTCATTTTTCTTTGGACTTAGGACAGTTAGCTTTTCATAGGAAATGCTATTGTATAAATCAATCATCTTCAAATAGTCTTCAAAGACAGAGGTTTTCATAACACACATTACTGGTATTACCCCATTCCTATCATCCTTTAGTGGAAAATTATTATGGATTTCATAATTAAATTTCTCTTCCATTAACAGAAGTTCAGGATTGAATATTAAGTGTTCTGGCATCCAGATCAGCTTTTCTACTTGGATCAGTAGTAGATCAGTAGTAGGCAAATCAGTAGACAGTTCCCCAGACTTTTTAAAACTTTATTCATTAACTATTCACCCATTCATTCAACCAATATGTTAAGCATCTACTTTGTATCTGACAGCCTTCTAGTCACTATGGCTGGAGAATTGAAAAATAAATAGGTTATTTTCATTGGAGGAGATAGATAATAGATAAATGAATAAAGTAGAGAGTAATTTAAATAGTAGTAAGCTCTATGAATAAAAAAATGGCAGTGGGGACAGGGAGTATGTGTATACACATACAGTGTTTTATTAATGATGCCTGTTCAGCATCACATGATCATGATTAATGACTTTAGTATTTGCTTTGTGTTTATGGCAGTTCAGATCTTTGCTTTACTCCTTTCTCTGGAAATCGAAAAATAACATGAAAATAGCAAATGCTTAAGGAACACCCACTAAGGTATCAAGCACCAGAATCAGATAACCAAAATGCCCGCACCTTATTCCTCTATGTGTTCTTTGTTGCTTCATAAGAGGCAATTGATGAGAGATAAACACATATCATGTACGTATTTGCTTACTTGTGGTTTCCTATTTTAAGCAGCAGAATGCAATCAGGTAATATTCTAAGGATGCACTTTTCCTCTGTTTATTGTATAATTTTGCCATATTTCTTTGAAATGTAGGAGGCTATACTGGCTCCACATAAAACAGAACAACTCCTCAGGAGTCAGGAGGACTCTTGTGTTTATGGTGCTGACAGGGAGCTCCCATTTCTAAGCTAAGAACTCTGGATATCAGAACTATAGAATTGCTAGGCCTCAGACATAATGTTGTCCTGTTCCTTTGAGTTTTCTCAAGGTTAAAGACACCTTCTAGCTTATAGAGAAAAATACAGATAACTTCATGCCAAGATCTTAAGGTGTTTATTTAATATGAGAATTTTTGTTAAGATTAAGTAGCTACAAACATCTCAGAGATACAATGAATGCTAGAGGTAGGGTTTACTAATTATTTCCACTTTTAAAATTCTAATTCAAAGAAAATTTAAGTGTTACATATAGGAAAACTGGAATATTTTTGAATTTTTGGATGTGTAGATGTCTATAAAGTCTGATTCAAACAACTTAGAACAAATAAATTAAAAATTAATTCATAGAAGCTCAGGACTGGATAGTCTACCTAGTTGTCCTCCTATATGCCACACCTGGTGGTGCAAGTTCATTGTGTAGTTAAGACTGTTAGATGCTGCATAAACAGCTGAAAGGGGCTGCATGTGACCATTTGGAGATGGATGTGCCTGGATTCTATTTCCAATTCCTACTGCTTAATAGCTATATTACTTTCAGCAGGTTTTAAATTTCTCTGAACCTCACTTTAAAAAAAAACACTATAAACTGCAGAGAAGAAAACTGCATTTTGGTGCTAATATCAAGCGCTTCATGCTCCAATAGTGCTATCCTATCAATCCCCCAAGTGAGAATACAATTACTTACTTGCTTTTGACTCTTTGTGATGCCAAAGGTCTCTCATGCAGATAACTGATCTTGTGTTCTTCTCTTTACCTTCTAAGACCTGACTTTCCTTACTTGATACTTTCTGTGCCCCATCTGCCAACACCCAGTGATTATATCCAAGGACAAAAGCCACTGGTAATCTGAGTATGGATTGTCTCCCACCCCCTCATTTTACTGAGGATGAGTCTTCTATTACTTGTTCTAGGCACTCAGACGAATTTTACAACAAAATATGACTCTCACCTGGTAACAGCTGGCACATGTCCATTGTAGTGGGAAGTACCCTCAGGTGAATGTGAGGTATTGCTAAAACAATTCATGCCAATAAGCTTAGTTTCCGTGAACCTGTCTCCAAATGTCTGTGTTTTGCAAATCTGACGCCAGAGAAAGGTAGTAATGAAGTAACCCATCTTGAGGAAGAACATCTTATGAATTCAAAAGCCCAAGGTAGTTGGCTCTCTTTACCTTATTCTTATTATCATTTTATTCTGGCTATAGTTTGTTGAAGTTTGAGTCTTCAGTTAGGCAAGATGTATTTTTTAAATATTCTGTTCTTGTGGGACCAAGATGTTATCATTTTAAATCCATATGGCAATATTTTTGTCTGCTTAGATCTTGAATATTTATGCTTTTAGGGGCATTCTTTCTGCCAAGTTGTGTCCCTCTTAACTCCAATCTCGAGTATTTGGCCTGAGGTTAATTATGATGAAGACCATTTAATATAGGGTTTTCTAATTATGAGGGCTTTAGTTTCATTGATTTGGCAACACTAGGTTTTAAGTTTCTAATCTGAACTGTGGTGTATATAACCTAAACATCCACAGGCACAAAAGTGCCCCAGATTTCACTTCTTGGCCTTATATTAAGTAAAGAACAAATTAATTGTTATGCAATCAGGGTTAAATAGGGTTAGTGCTTTTGAAAGAGCACATTGTTCCATAAATGTTCTCACTTGGGAAGTTGGCAACAAGTATTTAATGAAGCTGAGGAAAAATTTGCCAAGACAGACAATGTGTGACTGAAGCACCTCTCGTCAGAGGGGAATGAGGTCTCTTCTCTTAAATAGACGTATAACAGAATTGTGTACACAAAGAGGGTAATTCTGATGTTGTGAGGATGAACACTCAGCAACTAGGGAACAGGAACAGAATGTTTTATAGGGACACAGTAGTAAAAATAAATTTGTACTCATCACGTACAACAGTCATTGGTTGTGAATGTGCTAAAATATTCTTGGAGATGACATATTTGAAATCTCTAGTCAAAGTTTGGTAAGAATATTTGCATCCTTTTGAAGATTCAAAAAAGTTGAAGTATAAATCTTTCTGTAGATTAGTAAAATTAACATTAACATTGTCCTGTTGATACAATATCCTTGAGCCTGAAGGAATGATTCAGACATCACTATATGCTTCAGATGATTGGAAAAACAACTACTTGTTTATATCAGGGGTCTGAGAACTGGAAGAGTTCTTAAAAATTTGAATTGCTCAGATCATTTTACAGATTGGAAAACAAAGGAAAAATGAGGCAAACTTATGACTCTGATGACACAAAGCTAATTGTCAGGTGCCTATAGACAGAAGAATGGAAAAGAAAATGTAGTATCTACACAATGGAATGTTGTGCAGTAATAAAAAAATGCAATTCTGTCATTTGCAGCAAAATAGGTGGAACTAGAGAACATTATTTTAAGTGAAATAAGCCAGGCACACAAAGGCAAATACTACATGTCCTCTCACATAAGTGGAAGTTATAAAATAGTTGATTTGAGCTTAGAGTAATGATTTCTAGAGGCGGGGGCAGGGTGGGGGGAGGTGGGTAGTGGGAGATTGGATAGGGGGGCTAAAACACAGAAGTAACGAGTTCCACAGCACAGTGGGGCAACTGTACTTCACAGTAATGTATGTATTCTGAATAAAGAACAAGAAAGGAGGAGAAATATAAGGAAGTGAAAGGCAAAAGTCCACTATTTAACCATAGTATGCTGCTGTTGGTTATAGTAAAAACGATGCATTATCTTAGCAGTGAAAAATAAACTTTCTCATCCCATACAAATCTACTTTATATATCTAAATCTTTGACTTCTATAACATTAGGAGAAACTCCTGTAAATTAAACAGATAATTACTGAAAAAGTACTTTTATAAATTTATTTACATGAATTTAAACAGTTATATGTATGGGTGCCATGCACTATATATATACACACACAGATATTTATACTCAAGTGCCAAGCACAAGTGACACATAGCTTTAAGACATGACCTCTACCCTTGATGTTTACAGAAAAAAGTAAAAAGACATACAGAGTAATTAGATCAAATGGCAAATGTACAGTGAGTACACTATACAATATAAAGTAAGAGAATGGAGGGATGATTAAGGATTAGTGGCCACAGAGAAACTCATTGAGACATTATCAAACAACATTTTCTTGAAGATCATAGTTGCATCTAGTAAAATTCAATGGATAGAAAACTTTTAACTCTGTTTTCAATGTGTTCATTGCTTCAACAAGATGATATTTTGTAAATAAAGATTTTTTGCTCAGGTCACTAATAACAACATTCAAAGTGACAAAATAATAAATTATAGCATTGTGAACTATTTGGTATTTATTAGCATAATTCATTTTAAAGTTTATTTTAAAGATTATTTTAACTTGAAAGGCAGAGAGAGATTGAGAGAGAGAGAGAGAGAGAGAGAGAAGCTGGATCAGAAGCAGAGCAGCCAAGACTTGAACCAGCATTCCCATATGACATGCCAGCATCACATACAGTGGCTTTATCTACTGCACCACAACACTATCCCCTATGGACATTCATTTATATCATCTGTTGGTAGTTACACAGTGTTGGCATGATCCATAAATCTAATAGTTGCTCAAAACAACCCTTCCTGAAAAAAATACTTTAAAGATTTTTTTGAAGCCTAATACATGATTTTTCCTCTCAAGTTGCATTTGTGGTGTTAAAATTATTCCTCTGGATTTTCTATGTTGCCTCAGCCTACAGCATTAACTCTTAAGCATTTAAAAACACCTATCTAGAGCATATCAGAGGTTCCATGCAGAATCATGCATGTTTTCTCCCCAAAGTTCATCATCAATGCATCCAAGATAATGTAAACACTAATTTGCATGGAAGCTTAGGGTAGAAAGGAATGCAAGATCATGTTTTGCTATAGATAGATGTGATATCCAGATGTGGTAAAATGAGCTCCAATCAAGTGTAACTTTACCAGGGGCTGGCGCCGTGGTTCACTTGGTTAATCCTCCGCCTGTGGTGCAGGCATCCCATATGGGCACCAGTTCTAGTTCTGGTAGCTCCTCTTCCAGTCCAGCTTTCTGCTGTAACCCGGGAGGGCAGTGGATGATGGCCCAGGTGTTTGGGCTCCTGCACCCTCATGGGAGACCAGGAAGAAGCACCAGGCTCCTGGCTTCAGATCGGTGCAGCACTGGCCATAGCGGCCATTTGGGAGGTGAACCAACAGAAGGAAGACCTTTCTCTCTGTATCTCTCTCTCACTATCTATATCTCTACCTATCAAATAAAAAAAAGAAATCTTTAATAAAAAAGGGTAACTTTACTGAATTCTTATTGATCACTGAAGTGACATCTTTGCCAGCACAGTACACTTTATGTCGATTTCTCCAAGTTTGTGAGTTAGGGCTTATTAAGTTAAATACCAACTCCCTAGTGGATGTTAACAAATTCTAACCATCAAAGAACTTCACTGTCAGGAAGGCCTGGATGGAATTTCAGTTACCTTGTTATAATTTTAAATTGCTGCTACAATTTTCCAAATTTGGAGGCATTTCTAGACTACAAAGAAGTAGTCTTTGGTGAAAGTAGTAGTGCACGAAGGTATAGAGGCCACAAAGAACCCTCTCTACTCCTAAACAGTTCACTTATGAAATTTCTTTTATTATGTCTCTGAAAGAGCTGCCTAATAAATTCAGTTGGGGCACTATCATTTTGGAATCAGAAACATGAATTTTTTGGAAGTTAAGGAGCACAGGCTATAATGTATGCACATGTGATTTTATTGTCAAAATATCTCAGTAATTTGCCTGAGGAAATAAGGGTCCACAGAAGCTGGCTTCGAAGTCTGGCCTAGTGATCCTATTAGACATCATGATGGGAAATTATAAAGCAAGACCAGCAGTTTTTGCACCAAGCCTCTGTGCTATTTCCTGACACTGGTATTAGGAATTAGGAGAAAATGCAGTCATCTCAGAATGTGCCATAGAATTCCACAACTCAACTTTTCCTCGGAAATATGCTGGAATATTTCCAAAGAGCCAAACTACTTGGTACAAACTTGTCTGTATTCTCAACCAAACCCAAACTATTATGTAGAACTTATGACAATCAGAGTATTACAGCATGAGGGCCCCTACATACTGCATTGAGTTTTGCTCAAAATGATGCCATTAGCTTGTCGTTTTCTGGTTCTATTTTAGTGACACACTATGCTTAGCTTCTTTTTACCCACATATATGAAAAATATATATATTATTCTTCGTTTAAGGAAAAGATAAGTCAAGCCACTTAAATATTGTCTTTTCATCTATCTTTTCAAATATGTAAAAGAGCACCTAAAAAGTGCTGGGTGCTGGTGAAATAATGGTAAGCATGCTTCTCCATCTCCACGATTATGGAATAAATGGACACAGTAGCTGATTATCTCATTTATTTTATCTACCATATCCTTGTATTTGAGAGGGAGTGAGAGACAGAGCTCCCATCCACTGGTTCATTCCACAAATGCCATAATGTATTGGACTGGGCTGGGGCTTGGCTGGAGCAAAGCCAGAAACCAGGAATACAATCCAAGACTCTTTACATTTGTAACAGCAACCAAACCACTTGGGCCATCACTGCATTGGCAGGAACTAGAGAGCTGGAGACATGAATCAAACCTAGGCATTCTGATATGGGATGCAGGCATCTTATCCATTGTCTTAACCTCTATGCCAAATGCTCACTAACATGGCAAACATTTGAATACAAGTTGGTGTAATTGTAAGGATGAATTTGCACCAGAGTTTGTTGTGAACATAAAGTAAATTGCCCATAATTGAGGGGGAAGGGTTTCAGGACAGTCTTCATGGAGATGATGTCACCCAAACTAATGATATTGTGTCTTAAACCTAGGTTTGGTTAGTCTCAAAAGTTCACATTTATTCTGCTATAGTATAGTATACTACAAGGGTACCTCAGAAAGTTTATGGAAAAATTAAATGGAGAAATAAGTTTATTTTGTTGCAGAAAGTTTTGAAATGAATGCACAGATTTTTTATTGTCTATTTTCCACAAACTTTTTGAGGACCTTTCATTATAGTAAATATAGCACACTACAGGCTATAGAATGCTGAACTACCAATTCAACATTGATGCATAATAAATATCTTAATCTAAGAATACTATGCTTTTATTTCCCTTAAGGTTCGTGAGGTAAAAAGAATGAAAATAACTTAGAAATAGTTCCCTCCAAAATGAAGTACCATTAAAAATATATATAATTATATTCTGATTCTTCAAGATTTTACCATAGGCAAGAAACTGTAAAGTGAGCAAAAGGGAAAAGTAAAAGTCTGAAACCCTTCTGTATTTGTATATGGACTCTACAGTAAGCTTCTTTTATCTGCTTTCTAAAAACAGAAAGGTAAGAACTTTTTAACTTTTTAAATGATTATTTCCACCAGAAGACTGTAGAATAATAATCAACTTTCATGGATCTTAAGTGATAAATAATCTAGATTCTTGCCTTCTAGCATCCTGTGCTAGTGGTCCCTTTAATGCCTTCAGCTGGTATTGCCAGGTACTTGTTGCAATAACATAAATTTCAGGAAGAAAATAATTCAAAAAGCTATCAAATGCTTGGTCTGATGTCAGCTTCCCCTGTGCTTTTTCCCTAGGGAATGAAACCAATTTCATATATTTTCTGTTACCACCTACTGATGACACCCAAATCTAATTCCAGGCCAATAGATTTTTCAACACTTTGAGTCCTTTGTCTTAATATTTTATGAAGTGTTTATGCCAAGAGGAAGACTTATCTGTGGAAAAATATGTCAAAGAAAAAAATACTTATTGGTATCTGGAAAACAAAATCTAAAGACTGAGCATTAGGTATTAATCTAGAGAAAACAGGCAGGGTAGGAACCATAAGTACAACTGCATTAAATGAGGCTTTTTCCTGTTGTGTTCATGCTGGTTTCTCCCTTGTGGTACGATGATTTTCCAATTTTATTCTGCAGCCATTTTTCCTTGACCTTATCTCTTCTGTTGATTCACAAACTTTGGCATATGATTAATCTGGTTTTCAAGCTGTAAATACACAGCTTCATTTCCTGGCTAACTTATGTTGCCTCCTTGACCAGGACACATGCTTTTCTTTTGTGATATAATATCACAGTCAGTCCATAGTGCAGCTATGTATCTGTCTCCATCCCTTGCTTTTGAATTTCTGTTTAAATTTCAAGTTCGAATCAAGATTTTCATGGCATAAAGTTCTAGAAAAATTTCTACCCCTTGCCCCAAAGTAATTAAGTGATAATCATAGTCTAGCAAAAATACACTTTTTAAAATTTTTATTTTATTTGAAAGGCAGAGTTAGAGAGAGGGGGGCGGGGGAGAAAGAAAAAGAGAGAGAGGTCTTCCATCCATTGATTCCCTACCCAAATGGCCACAACTGCCAGGGCTGAGCCAGGCTGAAGCCAGGAGCCAGGAGTTTCTTCCAGGTTTCCTATGTGGGTACAGGGGCCCAAGCACTTGAGCCATCTTCCACTGCTTTCCCAGGCCATTAGCACGGAGCTGTATTGGAAGTAGAGCAGCCAGGACTCAAAGCGGCACCCATATGGCATGGTGGTGTCACAGGCAGCAGCCTTACAGGCTGTTCTAAAATGATGGTCCCAAAAATGCATTTTTGAAACAAATTCATATAAGTAAATTCTATTACATAGAATATGTCAATAAAATGAGTAAAATGTGACATAGTAAGGCTAATAAACCTCTTATGTTCTAGGTACAATGGCTCAGTGTGTTGTTGGAAGCCATGGAGTGCTTCAATTTAGAGTAAGCCTCTGAGAACGTGTGATTTGGGGCCACTGCTAAAGTTGCCTTGCCTTCCCATGGCAGACAAAGTATCTCCTCATTGCCTGCCATTTTCTACAATTCCCATAATAGGAATTCAACTTTAATTTTTAAAAC
This sequence comes from Oryctolagus cuniculus, assembly GCF_051225735.1. Classification (NCBI taxonomy): domain Eukaryota; kingdom Metazoa; phylum Chordata; class Mammalia; order Lagomorpha; family Leporidae; genus Oryctolagus; species Oryctolagus cuniculus. Next base: position 78,245,470 of record NC_142888.1, on the reverse strand, counting down.
ATAGATACTGTTAATGGGAGAAAGAGGTTTAAAAGTAAAGAAAGTACCCAAAGGTCAGTTTTGCCTTTCCAAGATTTCCCTGAGACCCCACCTTCCATGAATTGTTGTTTATACAATTAGCATGCTATGAGGCAGGAGCTGTGGCACAGCAGGTTAAGCCACTGCTTGGGACACCCACATCCCATATTGAGTACCTCGGTTGAGTCCCAGATATCCTGCTTCCAATTCAGCTTTCTTCTGATGGGCATCCTAGGAGAAAACGGATGATGACTCAAGTGTTGGTTCCCTGCCATGTGGGAGACTCAAAAGGATTTCTGAGTTCCTGGCTTCAGCCTGACTCTGCCCTAGCTCTTGTTGGCATTTGGCAGTGAACCAGCAAATGGAAAATCTCTCTCTCTCTCTCTCTCATGTGTGCACTTGCTCTCTGCTTTTCAAATAAATAAAAGTAAGCATCTTTTTTGAAAAAAGAATATTGACATACTAAAATTTGTAAAATGCTATAAAGTCTGGCTAACAACAAAGATTAAGTGATAAAACAGGAAGAGTAATTCAATCTAGCGTTCAAAGAACATAGCTGCAATGTCACATATATGGAGCATTCATTTCAGAGAGACCCTTATATATTTCCTGTTATGTTTACATGACATGTTTCCTTCTATTATTCCTGGCAATATCTGTCTTAGGGAAAACACAGGAGTCATGAAAATGAGTTCCCTTTGCAAGCACTCATTACAAGGATTTAATTCACTAAGAATTACGTTGGCATGTTAAATTTGCAGCTTTTCTATCACATTTAAATGCTTTGTGTCAGTATTTATCTAAATGCTGACTCTGAATAGAAACTAGGATGGGGTTTATTACAGGAAGTTTCTTCTGGGAAACATTGTAGCTTTCCTGTCTGTCACCATTTGTTCCCAGCATGCACCTTGTTTAGTCATCCAATAACAACCATCAGATCCTTCTCCAAAATTCAGGGTTCCTTAGGGTAAAACAATAATTTCTTCCTAGTGCACCTTTTCCTACTGCTAGATGTAGCCATGCATTTCAATGTATTTTGAGTCTCTTCTCCCTTGTTATGCTGTGAAAGGTTATTTACATACCTAAAGAAAGCATATCTGGAGGAGTAACTGCCCAGAACTCTGTGGCTCCTTCCCTGGTTAACCCAATTTTACTTCCCCATAACCTACATGGGTTGCACACTCTGTAAACCTACATTATGAAAAGCAGGCTATATTCTCCGAAGACATCTCCAGTAGCTCAGATGTAACAGGATTTGTGTACCGACACGAGACACGGAGGCCTCTTAACAGGAAGTAGTCTTTTATTCTGCAGGCTTAAGGCCAGGGGGACTTTCTTATCCAAAATCCTGAGCCCTGAACAAAGAAGGGTTTTTCCTTATAGATGGTTGTAGCCTCTTTGTCTCCCTTATAAGGTTACCTGCTTAAGTTTGATTGGATATTGTAATGTTACATGGAAGCCACAGGACTGACACAATACTGAGCATGCAAACATAGTTACTGAAGTTTGTTTTTGTTGTTGTTGTTGTTGTTTTTACACACATACTGAGCCATTAGCTGTCTGGCAAGGGTTAACATCATTTTTCTGTCAGCAGAACCTGACATGGGTATATATGAGCAGATAGGGGCTACAGTTGAAGCATTCATAGGCAGGCAGATAACAGCCACATTTCATTCCCGGGACGGATGCCTCCCTTTTTCTTCTTCTGAGGTTGGGAAAGCCTCTACCACAATTTTAATCCTGTCAGTTAGAAACAAGATTAATTAAGACAGAGGCCTCTGCCACATTCCCTCCATTTGATGCTTTGGGCAGTTACTCCTCCAGATAGTGCTTTTGGGTCAGAGAGCATCATGCTGGTTCAAGAACTTGTATTTTTACAGCATTATGACATCTGTAGCTGGGTTTGAATTTGACCAAGGTCTTTATGAAGCTGGAGATAGTTTTCATAGACAAGGGCACAAGAGAAGGTGAAGTCAGACAAGTCCGTTACATTATAATCACAGCACCTGTGAGAGATTGGAATCCACTATAAGTTAAAAACCATTCCCCAAACAAGTCTGGACATCTAACCTTTCTAGGTCTGCACTGGAATATGGACGACTTTTTATTTGATCAGTCATTTTTTATGACTTTGTTCTCATTATCTATTTGTATACACCAGCTGTTAAGATTAAAGTTTTGGCCAGTGCCACAGCTCAATAGGCTAATCCTCTGCCTGCAGCGCCGGCAGTTGGGGTGCCGGATTCTGTCCAGGTTGCTCCTCTTCCAGTCCAGCTCTCTGCTGTGGCCCAGGAAGGCAGTGGAGGATGGACCAAGTGCTTGGGTCCATAGGAGACCAGGAGGAAGCACCTGGCTCCTGGTTTCGGATTGGCGCAGCGTACCGGCCGTGGCGGCCATGGGGGGGGGGGGGCTGAAGCAACAGAAGGAGGACCTTTCTCTCTGTCTTTATCTCTCTCACTGTATAACTCTGCCTGTCCAAAAAAAAAAGATTTATTTTATTTATTGAAAGACAGAGTTACAGAGAGAGGTAGAGACAGAGAGAGGTCGGTCTTCCATCCACTGGTTCATTCCCAAGATGGCTGCAATGGCTGGAGCTGCACTGAACTGAAGCCAGGAGCCAGGAACTTCTTCCAGGTCTCCCACATGGGTGCAGGGCCTCAAGGACTTGGACCATCTTCTACTGCTTTCCCAGGCAATAGCAGAGAGCTGGATTGGAAGTAGAGCAGCCAGGTCTCGAAACCAGTGCCCATATGGGATGGCGGCATTACAGGTGGCAACTTTACCTGATACGCCACAGCACCGCCCCCCCTTAACATTTTAGAGATAATTTTACTTAATTTATACTCAGTAAACTCTTTATCAAGGGGAAAGGGAGGACGGGAAGGAGAAACAGCAGGATGAACTGGACTCCACTCCCTTATAAGCCCCAGTCTCAATACAGATTGTGAGCTCAGGTCTCAGCTTTTTGAGCTGACTACCTGGCCTGCCAGGCATATTTTTCACATTAAACCATGTAACCTTTTTACCACAGTTCTCTGTCTTGTATCAGTACTCTTTTTGCACAGAGACAAGAACCTATTTTACCTGGTAAGCCAGGTATATTTTTCCTCATTTACCACTGTTTTCTGTCTTACATCAGAACTTTTTTTTGCATGGAGACAAGAACCTATTCCACCATCTCTGCTAACAGTACCACATCGCCAAGGGTCTTTGAGCATGGGCTTCTAGCTCTGCAAGACCAACCCAACCACATGCAAGAGGCCATGACAATCAGTGATGAGAGCATCTGTGAAAATTCAGCACCAAGACTGATGGACACCCTGACAGAGCCCCAGGCAGGGAAGACTCTGCCCCCTGGAGCTTCCTGCATCTGCCCTGCCACCTGCCACTGCACTCCACACATCAGGGCACTCACTGGAAGCAACTGATGGGATTTTTCTTTAGAAATCCCATGAATGCGCAGAGCCTACTCTGCTCGTGTACTGCTTCTCGCAGGGCCCTGGCCCTAGTGTGGCTCTCAGGCAACCCATGATCTGCCTGGCTTCTTGCCAAGCTCTGCCGGGCAGAGCTCAGAGCCCTGGGGAAAGTCACCAGCCCACCACCCAGTACCTGGGAGTCGTGGTTTTGTCTCAGTGCTCCACTCCAGCATCTTATGAGATTGCTAGGGCAACTCTGGGAGTTGATCAGGCTCCCCTTCTGCCATCTGTGGCAGGTCCTCCAAACCAGTTGAACCTGGGTTCCTACCAGTTCCAATGGACAATGCTTCTGAGACTAGTTCCTGCACCAACGGGGTTCCATTTTGCTTCCAGGGTTGGGATCCCTGCATGCCAGGGGACAGCCACCACCACCCCCCACCCATGGAGCAAGTGGTCCCTTGGTATCAAGAGAGTTTACCACCCACACCAGGGGCCCCATGCCCCTGAAGACAATGGAGGTGGAAAACCCATCATCCAATCATGGACCAGCCCCCAGAAAAATGTAGCAGGATTTGTGTAACGACACAAGACACCCAGGCCTCTTAACAGGAAGTAGTATTTTATTATGTAGGCATAAAGCCCAGGGGGAATTTGGTACCCAAAATCCTGAGCCCTGAACAAAGAAGGGTTTTTCCTTACATATGGTTTTAGCTTCTTTGTCTCCCTTATATGTTTACCTGCATAAGTTTGATTGGATATTCTAATGGTGGCCACAGGACTGATACAATACTGAGCATGCAAACATAGTTACTGAAGTTTTTTGGTTTTTTTTTTTTTTTTTTCCCACACATCCTGAGCCATAAGCTGTCTGGCAGGCAGGGGTTAACATCATTGCTCTGTACTGGCAAGCAGCAGAACCTGAAGTGGTTACATATGAGCAGATAGGGACTACAGTTGAAGCATTCATAGGCAGGCAGATAACAGCCACATTTCATTCCCAGGACAGATACCTCCCTTTTTCTTCTTCTAACCTTGGGAAAGCCTCTACCACAACTTTAATCATGTCAGTTAGAAACAAGATTAATTAAAAGACAAAGGCCTCTGCCACACAGAAAGAGCCAGAATATGTTATCAGAATAACAAGACCCTCTTGTTAACCTCAGGTAACCTGACAGTAAATTAAAATAGAAGATATTTTTTTTATTTTCCCCTGAGTCACATCAATTTATAAATTGACTATTATAGTAAAAAGTAGAAATTTTGTTGAATATCAAGCAATATAACCAATATTTACACGTTTACCAAGTAGTCCTTTGATATTTGAATTACAATTAATTAATCTTAAAAATATAATATAGATTTATGAAGCCAAAGAAAAGAAGACTTTACAATTTCATCTAATTAAATTATTTGTAACCATGAAAACAGTCACACTACCCCACAGGTCAAAATTTGCTAAAAAACAAAACACTTAAATACATCCAAAGTATATTTCACAATCCCCTTTATTAATGCACGAAAGCATTTAAAGCTACACCCTCGGTGATTAAATACTGTGAGAAACAGGCTCAAGAAGTAAGGACTTGGAAATTCCTGATGACAATATGGTGGTGGGAGTTCATCAATACCTTCATAAATATCTTCCAGAGCAGGATAAAGCAGACGCGAAGGAAATCCTATTCCCATCTTGGAGTCCGATGGAGAAGTTTAAACCGAAATCGACAAGTCCCAAACCACAGTTCAAAGCTGAAGAATCTGGACAATCCAAGAAAGGTGTCTCGATGTCACACCAGGTTTTTTTTGATAGTGTTCGTATTCAGTCTTGAGAGAAGATATAACACAGGTGAAGATGGTAGTGTAGAGGGTTCTGGAGCTGAGATGTAGATATTCTGCTTCCAGACAAAATGAAAGTAATGTCTTCAGTCAGCCAAAGGTCTTTTGCTGTCACGAGGACGCTGGAAAAGCTGGGCACGAGGAGCCTACGCAGTGAGAACAGCCCCGCCACAGAGGGCAAGAGTCAGTGGAGGAGCTCCTGATATACTACTGGGTCTGCCTCTCATTGGTGGAAATTCTGGGTGGGGCTGATTACATCAACAGTGAATTGAATTGTGACATCATAGAACATGTAAGTACTGACATGTTTGTTACTGAGCTATGTATTCATTATAAACCACTAAGCTAGGTTGTAACGTCAAGAAGTTTACAGTGTACCAGAAGATATAAACAGCGGCAACAACAAAATACAAGATAGATATGCTAAAATACAGAAATATTCCTGATGCCAAGGAAAGACAGGAAGGACTAATTAACTAACTCTAGGTGTGCAGTTTTAGACAGGGCTTCCCAAATAAAGTCTTTTCTCAGCTGGGTCTTCAGTTATGGGATGGAGTTTCCCTGGGGAACTAGGAAGGGGTCAAGAAAAGGGGATTTTACAGATGTCATTTTAGACAAAAAGGACAGTCCAGAAGCACAGACAAGTGAAAGGGGGGAAATGACTGGCAATGAGGTTCACGTACAAAGCACATTTCAGATCTCAGAGTAATGTAATTTTTCATGGCGTATTATGACCTCCTTACTCATTAACCCTTAGAGAATGAAAACTATCTGTGTAAGAATACTTTCAAGCCATCATTAATGTTGGATATCCCTAAAATCTAGGCAACATAATATATTCCATGAAATTCTATGGATTTGTTTTCTGTAACATCATTGCTGATCTCCTTGACATTTTCTCCATGTCTTTGACTGCATTTAAACTTCATTTTCTTCCCTCTCTAGTCTTCTCTGAAAAGCCTTAGCTCATAAATTGGACAGCTTTAGGTATACCATACTGAGTATTCCCAGAATATCATGTCCACTACCTCTGTCAAATCATTTAACTTGTAATGAAACGTTTTGTTTTTGTCTCTTTCTACTATACAGTGAATTCCTAGTTATTAATATATAAAAATCTCAGTTAAATTAGTACAAGTTGAACAAACAGGATGGAATCACACCTTTGAAGATAGATACACACATGCAAACATACATATATAGATATAGATGGATGATAGATTATAGCTATAGATAGATGGGTGACTGGATACATATTCAAATCTCAATTATCAACTGCATCACAGCATTAATATCACGAAGCTTCAGTGGCTTCTTTTGCTTTCTTTTTTTAAAGATTTATTTATTTACTTGAGAGGCAGAGTTAGAGAGAGAGGGAGAGACAGAGAGGTCTTCCATCGCTGGTTCACTCCCTAAATGTCCACAACTGCTGGCTGGAACTGGGCCGATCTGAAGCCAGGAGCCTGGAGCTTCTTCCAGGCCCAAACACTCAGGCCATATTCAACTGCTTTCCCAGGTCATCAGCAGGGAGCTGGATCACAAATGGAGAAGCCAGGACTCAAATCAGCACCCATATATGATGCTTGTGCCGCAGGTGGATTCTTAACCTACTATTCCACAACACTAGCCCTTTTTGTTTTCTTTTAATCTCTACTTTGGAGCTACTTTCTAAGGTTATTGTAGGGAATACATAAAATAATCCTGGAAAAATACTTAACTAATGCAGTTTTACTCTTATTTCATAAATTTGAGATTTATTCAAGATACTATGAATATATAATAGTGAGTATTGTAAATTATATATTATACATATATAATATAATGAATATAAATTGATACTTTAGCAGGCTAAACCAAAAAAAATGGTTCATCCTGATAGAAATAGAGCATCATTTAATAAAATTCAATAAATACTTCTCAAATATGGAAATAAAAATGCCCTATCTTGGGGCTGGCATTGTGGTGTAGCAGGTGAAGCCACCAGCATTGACCCATTATCCCATAGGGATGCTGGTTCCAGTACCAGCTTTTCCACTTTCGATCCAGCTTCCTGCTAGTGTGCCTGAGAAAGCAGTGGAAGACGGTGCCAGTGCTTGGGCCCCTGCACCCACATGAAAGACTTAAAAGAAGCACCCGGTTCCTGCCTCGGATTGGCCCAGCTCCGGACATTGTGGCCATTTAGGGAATGAACCAGTGGATGGAAGACTTTTTCCCTCCATCCCTCCCTCTCTGTCTAACTCTGCCTCTCAAATAAATAAATAAAATCTTAAAAAACTGTATATAATAATTCTTATTCCAAAATCAGACAAGGACACACAAGAAAACTGAAGACTGATACTCCTTATAAATATAGTTGCCAAAATCATCAACAGAATGTTAGCAAACTGGATTCAGCAACATATAAAAAGTGTTTAACACCATAATAACTGTGTTACCCTAGCAAAGAAAAGTTGGTTCAGCATGTGAAATTCAGTCATATTAATAAAGTAAAGGACAGAAACTACCTGGTAACTTCAGTAGACACCAAAAAAAAAAATTGGCATTTCAAGAAATATAACAGAGTTTCATTTTAAAAATAACAAAGGAATAGAAGGACTCAATGTAGACCTAATCAATAGCTTTGTGAAAAGTGAATGTTTGTGTAGTGTGGAATTCACATGCCTACATGTTTGTTCTGTTTATTTGAGTTAGAGACTTTTGATTCATATTGAAAATAGAAGATTTCAGTACATAATGAAATTAAACTTCAAATGTTCAAGTTCCTGATTAAATTTTCTTTGTGGTAAGGTGAAATGCTGTATAAATTTGTCTATTTTTTCAATGTTGTTTTTGATGAAAGCTAATGGCTATCCTTGTTAATATGCTTTTCTTATACAGCTAAAGCAGTAACTTTTTTGTATGCCTGGAATAGTTTTCAATTCCCAACCTATCTCTGATAACTTCAAACAACAGCCTTGAACATAAGACTAAATCATGCCTAGCAATCATTCCTTCAACCATACCTGAGTTTCATCCTTCCTAGCTCTCTGGCTCAGAGACTTTGTGTTAGAAAATATAAAGGTTTCTTCAATACTGGACTCCTGAAACACATTAACATATTTCCAATTTTTTAAAATATTTTGAGGGGCTGGTGTTTTGGCACAGTGGGTTAAGATGCTACCTGCAATGCTGGCATCCTATATGGGCACTGGTTTGAGTCTCAGCTGCTCCACTTCTGATCCAGCTGCTTGCTAATGAGTCTGAGATAGCAGTGGAAGATGGCCCCAAGTGCTTGGGCCCCTGCACCCACATGGGAGATCTGAATGGAGTTTTAGCTCCTGGCTTCGGCTCGGCCTTGGCCCTGCCCCTGCCCCTGCCCCTGCCCCTGCAGTGAACCCTGGGGAGTAAACCAGTGGGTGGAAGATGGATCTCTCTCTCTCCCCCTCCGCTCTCCGTCTCCCTCTCCCTCTCCCTCTCCCTCTCTCCCTCTCTCCCTGTCACTCTGCCTTGCAAATAAATAAATGATAAAAAAGAAATTTGAGAAAGTTTTAGAGAAAATTTTTCTATTGTTTTTAAAGATTTAATTATTTATTAGAAAGGCAGAGAGAGATCTCCCATTCAGTGGTTCACTCCCCAAATGACCAAAACAGCCAGGGCTGGGCCTGGCTGAAGCCATGAGCCTGGAACTCCATCTGGGTCTCCCGTGTGGGTGGCAGAATCCCAGATATTTGGGTCACCTTCTGCTACTTTCCCAGGTGAATTAACAGGGATCTGATTCAAAAGTGGAACAGCAGGAGTGGAACCAGAGCCCATATGGGATGCCAACATTGCAGTTGGAGGCTTAACCCTCTGTGCCACAACAATGGACCTGAAAAATATTTTTAAATAATACTAATTTAACTTTAAACCTTAACTTAACATTTGTATATATGTATAAGTATATATGTGTGTGTGTATATGGAGTTTTAGCTATGGATCAATGTCACTTTCTAGAACCCTTTAAAAACTTTGGAAGGAGTTTCTATTTTGCTTTAAAATTACCCACTGTTAATCTGTTCTCATAATTCTGCAGAGTGAACTGTCTGAATTGTAAATAAATAAAAAATCATAATAGTTTAGGATGTGGGGATGTTTACAAATTAGGCATACGAAAATTAGTCAGTATTGATTTTAACCCATGATATAAAAAGAAAACATAGGGGCATTCAAGGTCAGAGGCAGTGGTTCATTGAGAGATGTGTTTCCAAGCTGTTGGTGATTACTGCAAGTAACCCAAAGGATTGATAACTAGAGAAAACAGATGTGAGTAGAGGTTACCAGTTCACAAACAATTGTTCCTAAGGTAATTTGACTAAAAGGTAGAGATACTATTTCTTCAAATTAAATGCTGCTTTGAGTGGTCTTTTTTTAATATTTATTTATTTATTTGAAAGTCAGAGTTACAGAGAGGCAGAGGCAGAGGCAGAGAGAGAGGTCTTCCATCTGCCAGTTCACTCCCCAGATGGCCACAATGGCCTGACCTGTGCCAATCCAAAGCCAGGAGCCAGGAACTTCTTCTGGGTCTCCAACATGGGTGCAGGGGCCCAAGGACTTGGGCTTTTCCAAGCCAAAGCAGAGAGCTGGATGGGAAATGGAGCAACCAGGACTCCAACCAGCACTCACATGGGATTTGGGCACTGCAGGCGACAGCCTTACCCACTACGCCACTGTGGCGGCCCCTTGAGTGGTCTTAAAGCATGGTTGCTACATGATGTTTTAAGGACTCTGCCTGGTTCCTGACAGATGTTTATGATACTAGAATCGGAAGCTACTGATTTGGACTTTGATAATTGTTTCATAAATATTAATTTAAGATAGAAGGGAATTGGTTTTATATATTTTTAATTTTATTTCTGTATTTTATCCATTTGAAAGGCAGAGAGAGGGAGACAGAGAGAGAGAGAGAGAGAAATAAAGAAATATCTTCCATTCACAGTTTCATCTCCCAATGCCCATTACAACCAGGGCTGGGCAGGCCAAAGCTAGGAGTCCAGAACTCAATCCAGGTCTCCCATGTGGGTACAGTATTTGAGCCATCCCCTGTTACCTCCCAGAGTATGCATTAACAGAAAGCTGAAACCAGGAGTCAGGATTAAAACCTAGGCACTCCAAGAAAAAATGAGGACATCCCAGGCAGTGTCTTAACTACTAGGCCAAGCTTTTCCATGATAATTGATTTTATATGTTACATCCTGTGTTTAGTTTAAAATAATGTAGCCCATCAAATTCCATGGAAATTAATAATTCACCAAGAGAAGGTGGAAACAGTGGTCAATGAAATATTGGTGATGATGATTTACTTGGTCATAAATAAGTCATTCATTACTTAGAATATTAATCTTTGATGAAACCTACATTAAAATGAAATACTGCATTTTAGTATTTATGAGCATGCTATTAAATTAATCACTGAGTATAATTATTCAAAAGATCCTTTAGCATTTTACTTTAGTTTTCCCGAAAATTGGCATGTCTGAATGGCCATGTCACTAATCATTCAAAAACTTAGGAGAGTAGCAAATTTTGATATTACAAGTATCATCAAGACTAAATTATGAATAAAAGATGGGCTTCTTAAGATTATTTTTTATTTTATTGACTTAGAAATCACTTTATATCAAAGACATAGTCAAATGGATTTTATTTTTTTCCTATGAAAATAAAGTACCAGGGGCAGCCTGGCAGTTAAGGCACCAGTATTGGAGGGCCTGGGATTTTGATACTGGACTCTACATCAGACTCCCAGCTTTCTGTTAACCTGGACCCTGGGCCGCAGCAGTAATGGCTTAAGTAGCTGAGTTCCCGACAGCCACGTGGGAGACCTGAATTGAGTCTTGGTTCTGGCTTCAGCCTCTGACTCACTGCTGTTCTGGGGGTGAGCCAGTGGAAGGGAATACTGTCTATATCTGTCTCTTCCTCTCTCTGTCTTTCTTGGTCTCTCTGCCTCTCATGAAACTACAGGAATAAAAAAATAGACTATCAGATTAAGGACACACTTAATGTAATTAAGTAAAGCCAAAAGCAAAATCAGACAATATAGCTACATAAAGCCACAATTATGTCTTATTTCCTTGCCTGCATCCTTTCTTTTCCGCCACTACTGAAAGAATAGTCATAAAAGTATAAATATAGCAGAAATATTCATTTATATCTATTTAGTTAGGCAGAGAACTCTAGAAAAATATGCATAATTTCTTTTTAATCCTTATCTCATTCTACTAGTTATGGTACATAAAATTGTGGAGGCTTCCATCCAACTCTATAGAAAGTGTCAACACAGACATGGAAATCTTTGGCATGCATCCATAAGGAATGCCTTGAGGTCAGCTTGAAAGGAACTCGCTTCATAAGAAATCATATGGAAAGCTCCAGGGAATATGGGTGGTGGGGTTGTCTTAGGGGATGTTTATAGATTGTAATTAATCCCCACAGATGTCAATTCCTAGCAGAACTTCAGGCTCGCAAAGTTTTACAGGTAGAAAATTCTCAGGTTAAGAACCTTCAGATGAGCAGTACGTAGGCAAAATTTGCTTAGCTGAATCAACAAGAATGATAGAATCTTTCTCTAGCTGAGTTTATTTCAGTATGTGGTGGTTACACTGCATAGTCACAGAATCTCAAATCTCAAGATATGGGGTTGGCTTGGTGGTGCAGTAGGCTAAGCCACCACTTGGGATGCTGGCATCCCATATGAGTGCTGATTTGAGTTACAGTTGCTCTGCTTCCAATCCAGCTCCCTCTTAATGCATCTGGGAAGCAACAGAAGATGATCCAAGTACTTGGGCCCCTGCCACCCATGTGAGAGACCCAGAAAGAGTTCTGGGCTCCTGGCTTCTGCCCAAGGTGCTGTGGGCATTTGGGAAGTGAACTAATGGATAGGAAATCTCTCTCTCTCTTCCTGTCTCTCTCTCTCTCTCTCTCTCTCTCTCTCTCTCTCGTCTCTTTCTCGCTCTCCTTCTCTCTCTATGTGTGTATGTGTGTATGTGTGTGTGTGTCACTCTCTCTTACTCTCTCTCAATCTTTTTTAATAAGTAAATAAGTCTGTTTAAAGATCTCAGGACGATGCTTCTAGGCCTGCATTTTGAGCAATTAACTTGTGATACATGTGGGATAATTAATTTCAAGTGGGATAACTTTACCCAAAAAAAGTGCATACAGGTCATCTAGGGTCTTGCATCCATCTTTGCTGCCACTGTAGCATAAGAAACCTGTTTCTATTATTTACAGGGAGTCAGGGTATACCCTGGAGGGTGGTTGTAACTCAGAAAACATCTTGACACCTGTAACTGTCAGGTTTTTCTCCTTTTGATTAAGTTGGTGAGAAATGATAGTTTTGAGATACAGGGTTTAGATTTCAGAAAGAGGTGAGCTGCTAGTCGGAAAGCTTCTAGTTCACTTAGACTGTTGGTAATTATGGCCAGTTCAACAGGAAGAGAAGATCAGGCAGAAGAGGCTTTCATGACATCGTTCACACAGTGAAGCATGGATCGATCAGCGGTGAGTCCCTCAACAGGAAGCAGAAGTTCATGGTGCAGCAGTTAACCTTCACATGGGCAGGAAGGTTGAACATCCTGCATAGTGCTGCCAAGAAATCCCTATTTCATACCAAGAGGGGGCTGGCTGGTTGCATATGTAGGATGTCCCATCTCCCAGCCCACTTCATCATGCCAGACACCAGAAAAATACCCTCCTTCGCTGAAGAGACATAAATCTGCATTTTAAGGAAGCAGAGACTGAGCTACATCATTAGGAAGGCACTCTGTAAAATGTATTTAGTAGATGGAGACCACTGAGTGCTATGACCTTGGTTTAAAGGAGGTAGTGGGTCCATGGTGGATCTATAAGCTCAGGGCCACTAAATCCACATTAAGCTGCATTAGCTGGCTCAAGGATCAACAGAGTCACATGCGACTTCACTGGCTGTACAGAGAATGCCTCCAGAGTTACCTTCTGCTCTCAGCACTTCACCAAGGTAGTTGAACTTAGTAGTTGGACTTAGTTATTTAGGCTTGCCAGAGTCAGAATAACTACAGGGAGAGAGAACCCAATAAATGTAGAAAAAAGCAAAGGTTACAGTCTGAAAAGCAGAAATGAAAAAAAAAATGAGTCTCAAAATAAGAACTGGATATTTGGATGCAATATTCCAAAGAAGACCCAATATTTCTGAGTGAAAAAAAAAAAAAAACAATTTCAGACAAGAATTGAATTACAAGGGGGTTGGTATAATACCAAGGGGGAAAGTTAGTGGCATGCCCCCCAAATATTTAGAAAATATAATTGACAGCAGACATAGGAACCAGTCATAGCCAGGGAACTCAATCAAGCGCAAGGTGATAGGAAATATCAAGAGGAGGGCTTAGCTCTCAAAACCATGGGGAAAGGAATTAGATAGTGAAGCAAAATCCAGCCAATCCTAAGGGTTCTTATGATTACGGATTCTATGGGAAATATATAATCTGAAAATAAAATAAGTTATGTAAACTAAATTTAGCTTTGTAAATAATGTACTATTATTACATAATTTTCTAGTGTTCACAATAGATTGCTGAAATTTCACTATGCAAATGCATCAAGGTACTTCAAAAAGTTTGTGGGAAAATGGAATTAAAAGACTATTTTGGTGCAAACATTTTTTTAGTTACATACATAATTTTTCATAGTATGCATTTTCCATGAAATTTTTAAAGACCCCCTGTATTTGGAATGATTAGGAAATACTGCCAATAAACAATCAGTTCTGTCTACAGCACCAAGTTGAGTAATAGGATATTATCAAGTTTTCCAGACTTTAAGTTAGGAATCATGGTAAGCAGGCCATTTCCAAAGACTTCCAAGTTATAAAAAGTGCATTCAAATCTGGATTATGTTTCCAGTCAACAAACATGGCTGTGGTACTTTTCAGTGGGTGGCAAAGTGGGCCAATCAGAGTGAGGAAAAGGCTGAATCAGGATTTGGGATTTGAACTATTTGTATCCTTTTATTTTCCCAGGCAGCACAGACTCCACTGGAATTCTGGGCTCAATGTGTGGTTCCAAAACTTTGTAGTTTCATCTCTAAGGACTCCAAAATTCTATGTAAATATATAGACATACTATTATTTATAATATTCCCTTATAGCTTTCAATGGTGTCATTCATCTTGGTAATTTGTATTTTCTATGTTTATTTCCTGGTCAATGTATTAAGTGATTCATCAATTTTATTGATCTTTTTTAAAACACCAGCATTTAATTTCATCAAATATTATTATATTTTCTCAATTTCATTTATTTCTGCTTTTATGTGTTTTCATTTCTTGTAACACTTGGATTTAATTTTCCATTCTTTGTGTAGAGCTTTAATTTGGAAACTCAGATAATGGATGTGAGATTTTCTTGTTTTCTAAAATCCTTGTAAATCATTAGTGCTAGAAATTTCCCAATGAGTATTGCTTTACCACATCATACAAATTTTATGTACTTTATTTTCATTTAGTTCAAGTTGTTTTCTCATTTCACTTGAGCCTTTCCTCTTTGAGACATGAATTATTTACAAGTGTGTTGTTTAGTATCCAAATATCTGGACACTTTCAAGATATTTTCCTGTTATTGATATTATATTAATTTTTATAGTTAAAGAACACACATTATCTGAGTTCAGCAATTTAATTTCCTGATAGTAATTTTATGGCCCACAATTTATCTTTACTGTTCGATATTCCATGAGCTCTTGAAAATAATGTGTATTGTGCTGTTACTGATGTATTTTATAAATGTCAGTTAGGTCAAGTTTGTTGAAATGTTATAGACTTCTAAGTTTGCCAATTTTATGTCTTTCTGTTCTTCCAATTACTGAAGAAAGAATGTTGTAATCTTGAAGTATAATTGTGACTTTACTTTAGATGTCTTCTTTCTGTTCTATCTTTTTTATCTTTTTATTATTCATGAAATTTGAAGCCCTGTTATTAGGTACTAACTACTTAGGATTGTTATATTCCCTTGATGAATTGACATATTTATAATTAGAAAATGTTCTTTGTTATCCCTGGGAATATTATTTTATCTGAAATCCACTTTGACATTAATATAGCAATTCCACGATTTTTTTTTGTCATATTTGCCTGGCAAACTTTTTCATCTCTTTAACTACCTGTCAATCTATATTATTATATTAAATGTGTAGGGTTCCTTACAGACAGCATAAAATTAATTTTTTTCTCATTTTGAACCCAAGCATGCTTATCGGTCTTTAAATTAGTGTGTTTATACCATTTGCATTTTAAAAAATTATTGACTTATTTGATCTTATGTATGCCTTTTTTGTTTCCAATTTATCCTTTCTCCTTTCCATTCCTTTGTTTTCTGATTCTAAACTAGTATGGATTTTTTTGTCTTTTATTTGAATATTCCATTTTTATTGATCAATCTACTTTTTGATATATTTCATTGTACAGTTTTGGGGTATTGCTTTTGTTTTATTAGACTTTGCTCTCTGATTAAAATTTACATGCATAGGTATGTTTCATAATGTCCTTATAATTAATATTTTATCACTTCAAGTGAAACATAAAAATGTATAAACATATGTGTCTTCTTACCTTCCCATTTTTAAAATTTTTCGAAGTTTATTTGTTTTTATTTATTTGAAAGGGAGGGAGAGGAAGAGAGAGCTAGAGGGAAAGAAGGAGAGGGAGAGGGAGAGGGACCCATCCACTGGTTCACTTCCCAAATGCCCGCGACACCTGAGGCTAAATCACGCTTCAGCCAATAGCCAGGAACTCAGTTTGCTCTCCCGTGTGAGTTGCAGGGACCTAACTACTTAAGCTATCACCTGCTGCCTTTCAAAGTGTACATTAGCAAGAAGCTGGGATGGAGAACTGAGCTGACTTGAACATAGTCATTCTAATATGGCATGTGGGCATCTCAAGCAGTGGTTTAATGTACTAGGCCACAACGCCTGCCCCTACTTTTTGCCTCACTTGTACTATGGATCACATCTTGCACACATTAAGAATCTTTCTAGATGGCATGTTAATTTTTGCTGCTGGCAATCAAATGCATTTTGAAGATGTAAGATAAAATAGTCTGTTAGATTTTCCTAGCTATTCACCATTTCTGTTTTTCTTTCTTCATTCCTGAAGTTTCCAAATTTTTCTATACTGTGATTTCTTTTTCCTAAGGAACATCCATTAGCATCTTTTAGAGCAAGTCTCCTGGTGGTAAGATCCTTTGTTTCCTGTCTTCTGAGAATTTATTTATTTAACACTCATTTATGAAAGATATATTCATTAGATATGAAATTTTGAATTAGCATTTCTTCTCTTTTAGTATTCAAAACTTGTTTTTATACTTCCTTCTGGTCTGCATGATTTCTGACAAAAACTGTGCATTTATTCAATATTGCTCACTTCCTATAAAGGATAACTTTTCTTGGGATGCTTTCAAAAAAGTTTCTTTTAATCAATTGCTTTTATCAAGTTAGTTATGTTGTATCTAGGTATGCTTTTCTTTTAATTTAACCATTAGTTTTGCAGAACATCCTAAATCTATAAATCCTTTTTTTATTACCATGGGTTTTGGACCATTATTTTATCAAATATTTTTTTCTTTATCCATCTTTTTCCTCTTCTAAGATTTTAAAGATGCAAATATTACGCATATAGCTATTGCCCCATAGGTCCCTACTATGTTTATTTATTTTTAATTTTTTCCTCATGGTTATTCAGATTGGGTAAAACTATTGACCTACTTTTGATTTTCAGGACCCTTCACCTGTCATTTCTATTCTATGGAGCCTATTCAATGGTTATTTTATCTTTCGGATATTGTATCTTTTCAGCTTTAACTTTTCACTTAACTTTTAAAATAAACTCTAGGTCTTATTTGAGACTTCCATCTTTCTATTCACTTTGAGAGAGTCCCCCAGCTTCCTTCAGTGAGCATGATTATGGTAGCTGCTTTGAAGTATGTGAATTCCAACATCTGGGTCACCTTAAGGTTGTTACCCTTGATTCTTTTCTCCTTTAGAATTTTTGAGACTTTTCTGACTCTGTGTACACTTCAGTAAAATATTTTGTACCTTTGGAGCTTTGAATATTTTGTTTTGAGATCCCAAGTCTTTTGAGGTAAAAGTCATGGAAGAAATAATTATTCAATGACCATTTGAAAGTGTGTAACTCAGAGATATTTAGTATGTTCACAGTCTGTTCAATCATCACCTCTATCTAGTTCCAAGATACTTTTATAACCTCATTTAAAAAATCCCATATCCATTAAGCATTGGCACATAGTTCCTGATTCCCTAGACCCTGGTAAACACTAGTCTTCTATCATTCGCTTAGAATTTAACTATTCTGGATATTTCCTATAAAAGAAATCATATAGTACCTAAGATTTTATATCAGCTTCTTTCCCTTGGTATAATGCTTTTGAAGCTCATCTTCACTGCATTGTGTATTAGTAACTAATTTTTTTAATGTCTGAATAATGTCCTGTTATATGGGTATAACACTGTATTTTTCTATATATTAGTTGATGGACATTTGCATTCCTTCCACCAATTTGACTATACAAAATGTGCCACTATGAGTGTGAGCATTCATATATAAATATTTGTCTGTTTTCAAATCTTTGAGGCAAAATGTCCTCAAAGTTCTTTCATGCGGTAGCCCTTGACTGAATTTCTTCCCCTTTGATGACTAATACTCTGTTTTCCTATTCATCTATTGATGAACATGCAGGTTGTGTTAACCTCTTGACAACTGTGGATAGGGCTAATTCTAATTCTGAAGTTGGGTATACAGATATCTCTTCAAGAGCCAGATTTCAGTTGTTTGTGACTTGAAGCCAGGTTCTTAATCTTCTTCTGTAGTTGTGTACTTCTTGCAATGAGAACTGCCCCACAGGTAAAATGGTGAGAAAAATCAGAGCATATTTTTGAGTAGTCACTCCATACTTTTCAGACCATGGGATGCTCTTTTTCTAGTT
Source organism: Oryctolagus cuniculus (assembly GCF_051225735.1). NCBI lineage: Eukaryota > Metazoa > Chordata > Mammalia > Lagomorpha > Leporidae > Oryctolagus > Oryctolagus cuniculus. The sequence goes on along the minus strand of NC_142888.1, from coordinate 78,227,221 downwards.
CACTCAGTCAAAGAGAAGGATTTTTTTTTTGTTTAAAATGTTAAATGTGGGGCAGACACTGTAGCACAGCTGCTTAAAACATGGCCTACAATGCCAGCATCCCTTTCTGGGTGCCTGTTCAAGTGTCAGCTGCTCCACTTCCAATCCATCTCCATGCTAATGCACCTGGGAAAGTAGCGGAGGTTGGCCTAAGTCCTTGGGCCCCTGCACCAACATGGGAGTCCTGGAAGAAGCTCTGAGCTCCTGGCTTCAGCCTGGACCACCTCCTGGGCATTGCCACCATTTGGGGAGTGAACCAGCAGATGGAAGATCGATCTCTCTCTCTCTCTCTCTCTCTGTGTGTGCGTGTGTGTGTGTGTGTGTGTGTCTGTCTGTCTGTCTCTCCTTCTCTCGCTCTGTAACTGCTTTCAAATAAATAAATAAATCTTAAAAATATTTTTTTTAAAATGTTACATGCCTGCACAGCTCCTCCTAGTGTTGCCACTGTAGGTAGACAGTCTAGTGGTTTATGCTTGCTGAGTTTATGACAAGAGAAACAAAGAGAAACCAAGAAATAATTTCTCTGTCTCACACCTGCCATCCTTGTAATCTGAGTAGAGACCATTTCTCTTGGAAGGTTCTTTCTTCACACTCACTGCACAACTCTCAGAATTTTGACTGCTCTAAAGTCTAAACCAGGAGATCAATCAATATTTGATTTTTATTTTCTTGCCCAGCCAATCTGTTATTATTTACTTTTAAAATTCCACAAGTACTTGCTCTATGTGTTTGTCCATAGGGTTTAGTTGTAATCTGTAAGAAAGAGTATGAAATATATGAACACCTGTTTGCCAGAATTATAATAGTAACTTTGTAATAAAAATAATTTTTGTCATTGTATGCTTTTGTTTTATGAAAATACAATTAATTCACTTTGTACATGATGACTTTTTATTCAACAATCTTTCTAAACTCACTTAAGACTCATGATTTAAATGGAAAGTTGTTTTGTTTTTCTGTTTAATTCTAAATGTTCCTGTTAATTTAATTTACTGTAGAAAACTAATAGGTAATTTTATTACATTTCAGAATGGATGGTAAGATGGTGGACATTCGTTTCTCTTTCTAAACTCAAGGGAACATTATCAGCATCTATTAAATATTATATAAGCTATAAATATTGGCAGATATTCTTTAGGAAACTAAAGAAGTAAGCACATAATCCTGGAAGTTTGTGTTATCTAGGAACCATGCTGAATTATATTATAAATTTTCTGTGTATGACTTAGTTTTATACTTTATTTAATGATATATCATCAAGTTTTATTTTCAAAGTAATATTGGTCTAATGAAGTACATTGGGAAATAATCCCCTTATTTACTCAAAGAATTGGTATGATTTGTTATTTTTTCTTACATATTTCATATTACAAGTAAATACATTTGAATTTTATATTTTCCTATGCAAAGAAAATAGTACACTCTTCAATTTGATTAGATGTAGATTCACATCTTTCCATGAGATTTCACAGTTATTTTTAAATGTAATTATTGTGCTTATTTTGATAAGATTTTTGTAAGATTTTTGTGAACTCCATCACTGTTGCAAATAAACAAATTTCCTTTTTCCATTTCTAGAAGTTGCTGTTATTTCAGTTAAACCTCCAGATTACTGTATATTTATCTTGTATCCAGACCCTATAAATTCTTTCTGGTAAATCCAGTACTGTTTTTAGAAGAGCCTTAGATTTTCAAATCTTGTAGTCATATCACCAATAGACAAGAAATAATTTTATCTCTTGTCTTCCAAAGGCATAGATGTCAGTTCACACTTTGTAAACAATAAAATAATGATAATGAGATAGGAGGTAATAGTATCCTGTACACTTCCTGATTTTAATGTGATTTAAATGCATGTGCTACATTGCTGCTTATAATATTTGCTTTAGGGTTTTGATAAATTCTCTTTAACATATTTTAATAGGGCTTATTTCATTCTCATATAATTATAGTCTTCATTAAGAATAGGTTCAGTATTTAATGAAATTATTCTTCAACATCTATTTCAAGATTATAAAAATTGTTCACAAATGTTAATATTATGGATTCTATTGGTAGATTTATGATGTTGATCTCCTTTACATTACTGGAATAATTCATGTTCTTTCATGATTATACTATTATTTACCTATTATTATACCTATTATTCTTTTGACACTTTACTAAACTCTATTTGTTAGTATTTTGTTTCAAACTTTGAGGTCCCATCAATGTATCTAGTCTCCTGTTTTAGTATTTTGTGGGTTTTGCCACTCACATTATTGCTTTGTGAAATATACTGGGGAACTTTTAAATTTTTCTGGTTATCCATTTTTACAGTAATTTCAGTGGTGGATGCAATCTGAGGAGGTTACAAGAAAATGATGAACAATAATTAACACCCATAAACACTTTGAGAAGAAGAATTTGTAGTGATTTATTTTGTTATTGCCATGGTTGCGTTCTAATAATTAGTAGTTTGACTGCTGGTATCACTAAATGAGCTTCTATTAGGCCAACGTTTCAGTAGATAAAAGCAATAATCAGAATGAGCAAAACACAGAAAACAAATGACTGAAGATACTACAGAAGAATCTGTAGCACAGATTCTGGAGAATATCAACAACTGGAGAAAAGAGCAGCATTAGTTGAGTTTTCAAATTTCATGACTTATACCTTAAGAGAAAAAGACACTCTCTGCCATGACAGGTGACTGGACAAATGTAAATTATCTTCCTGCTTTGGTGCCTAAGGCACCTGAGGAAGCTGAGGAAATCTCAAAACTGAAAGATGAAGAAGCATATGGAAAAGGGTAGAGACGGAGTAAGAGAAGCACAGATTCTTGCTCAAGAAACCATAAACTCTTCTCAAATCTCTAGTTGACCTCTAAACTGTACTTTCCTGAGAGTATACTTCAAGTAGCCTAAGAACATAAATGAACTGGAGTGAAATGTAGGTCTAAGAGACAGAGACTACAATTTGAACCCAACCATTCTAATGGCCTAGGAAAACAAAAATATTAACACTCTTTAGGGTAAACTTAAATTCAGTATCTCAACAATATAGTATTCACAATGTTTAGTTTATAATATAAAATTTTTTCATTATAAGAAGAGGTGGGGAAAATAATCCATTCACATAGACACCTTTCTTTTTTTTTTCTTTTATTTATTTGACAGAGTTATAGACAGTGAGAGAGAGAGAGAGAGACAAAGAGAAAGGTCTTCCTTCCGTTGATTCACTCCCCAAATGACTGCTACGGCCGGCGCTGCACCGATCCAAAACCAGGAACCAGGTACTTCTTCCTGGTCTCCCATGTGGGTGCAGGGGCCCAAGCACTTGGGCCATCCTCCACTGCCCTCCCAGGCCACAGCAGAGACCTGGACTGGAAAAGGAGCAACCGGGACTAGAACCCAGTGTCCATATGGGATGCCAGCACTGCAGGTGGAGGAGTAACCCAGTGAGCCAGGGCGCTAGCCCAAGAACCTTTCAAAAACATGCAATGAAAACAATCTGATGTTGAAATTCACAGATAAGGATTTGAATGCTTCTGTTATATTTATATTAATGACAAAGGAAAATATGCTTGTAATGATTGAAAGTGGAATACATCAGAAGATAAATAAAAGCAAATGATGATTGAAAATTTGAGAACTGAATAATATATAAAATAAAATAGTTCACCTGCCCTTGCGTGGGTTTAACAATATAATGCAGATGACAGCAAAATAGCCAATACATTTAAAGATAGATCTATAGAAATCATTGAAAAATCAAGATAAAAGAAAAAAACATATTGCAATGGAAAAGAATACACTGGGGAATCTATGGAACAATATCAAATACTTTAAGATATTTGTGCATGTAAGTTGATATCCAGAAGAGAAAAGAAAGAGAATGGGGCAAAAACAGTGAACAAAATTTTCTAAAATATGCTGAAAGCCATAAATACATAGATTCATAAAGTTCAGCTGTTGCCAAACAGTACAAGTATGAATTATGATGGCATACCTAAGAAAATTCTGTCATCCAAACATGCAGGAATTATTTATGTATATCAAAGCTGTACCAGTTATAATAGATGAAAATAAGAATTTGACTGCCTTTAATAGACATCTAAGTACACATTGCATACTGGTGAAAGTTGAGGATACAGTAAAAAAAAGAGTGCTACAGAAGTGACAGGACCTCAGAATTAAAGAATAATCAGTTGTACAAACTTTCTTACTTATTGAGCACCTTAAAAAGGAGGCTGATTTTATTGGTACTGCCTCATTATCAAGAACATCTTTTAGATAATAAAGCAGCACTTGAATAGTACTGACATGTCCTTCAGTATTTTCTTGAAAAAGCAAAAAATATCCAAAGAAGAGAATGCTGCTCATCCTTCCAAAATATTTAAAGGACCAGGCTTTTCTTCCTTTCCCTTACTTCTCCAAGAATATAAAGTTCTGTGTGGGTTATTCGGTAATGTAGTCATGTCTACCAAGTATCATAAAGTATCTAAAATAGTTCTCACAAAAATACCAACAGATTAGAATATAATAATTCATGAAACAATTCAGCCAGAAGTAGATAAAAAGAGTAGATTATTATTTTATTTTATTTAATTCATTTGCTAGATTCTGTATCCTAATATCATTATAGAAACTTGACACCTAGAATAATGCTTTAAGTGAAAACTTTACTACTATGGAACACAATGTAGATCTCAACTCTTTCATTAAGAACACCAATATTGAATACAACTTATTGGGAATGTTCTTTCAGGCTTGACACCAGCTAACAGTCACCAGAGACAGTCAACAAAATGGCAGCAAGAATGCAATTGACAGCTAGAAGAAGTACAAACAAGAAGGATTTCTGCACCTTTTTAAAAATTCATTCTGGAGACAGAGAGGGACAAGACAAACGCAAGGAGAGACAGATTACAGAGTCATTTTTCAATGCCCAGGATTGGTCTGAACCAATTCAATGATGGTCTCCCATGTGTATGGCAGGTACCCCACTGCCAAGTCATCACCTGCTTCCTCCTGGAGTTTACAATGGCATGAAGCTGGAATCAGCAGCCATCTCCAAGAACTAACCTGAGGTGGCATGGATATGGGTTGCAGACTTCTTAACCACTAGGCAAACACCTAGTTTCTGCCTTGAGTTTCTGCTCATAATAATCTTATTTCTAGTATCTAACAAAATTTTTGGTAAATAGTAAACAAATTAATAGGGTAAATTAGAGAAGAAATGAGCAACACAAAAATAATTTATGTTATAATTCCAGTGTTCCGTACTTCCACAAAAGCAACAAATGTCCGTAAAAACCTGTCAGAATCAACTGTTTTAAACTCATAAATTTAATCCAGTAAATTAAAACAAATGAGAAATGCTTGGTGAAATAGAAACCACTGCTTTTCATTAAGGGAGCATTGTGGCATTTTAAATTATCTGCTATCATATCTTAAATCTTGGCTCAGTGGCTAACTTGAAGATGAAAGCCTGCACTCCTGGTGCAGGTTGTTAGAGCCAGAGGCAGCAAAATAGATCTTTTTCTCAAAGAAATGTACTTATTATTTGACTTCTTTGCTGGATCTCTGAAGGACTGGCACAATAACTTGCTATTGTTTTATTTTATTCAACATTCTCAAGTCTCAAGGGATGTTCTGGATGGAGTTTGCCAAAATAATTTAAAGGTACAGGAATTGTCTGCAGGAAACTGGGGAAAAAAATGCAACAGACCAAACACACAAGATGCAGACTGAATGGCACAGGAAGGAAGAAATTGGGAAAGGAGAGATGTTGAAATAAGACTTTATCTTTAAGGCAGCCACATGCAACAGGGAATGAAAATAGCCCAACACATGCCCAGGACTTTAAGATTGCTGGGAGAAAGTCTGAGAAGCTGCTGTTCATTGACCTATGCCTTGAATAATCTTCAGCTTCAAACCATAAAGTAGAGGATAAGGCATCAATACAAACATTCTCACTAAGCATTGAAGAGCCAATCTGGAAAAGCTAACATAGTGTTTATGCTTCCTTTCTTTACCCAGAGCTATTGAAGAAAACTCGGTGAAAACACTAGATAATCACTAAATTAATGGAACACTGATGTGAGTGGCCACACAAGACAAAGAACACAGATTTTTACAAAAACAATTTAGAAATCAGCAACAACAACTAACCCCCAAAGGAAGGTAAAATTGATTTACAAAGTTGCTACATTCTATTCAAAATGGCAAAGTTTCAACAAAATTAAAATGCAAAGAAATTAGAAAACAGGCCTGTTTACAGGGAAAAAGAAATAGAACTTGATGGCTATGGTTTGCATATTAATGCGGATGTCTCCCCAAGGCTTATGTATTGAAAGCTTGGTCCCCAAAACTTAGACTAATGGCTAATGGGTTAATGTTAATTGTTAATGGATTAAGACTGAAAGCTTGGTCCAGTGATGGCACCTAGAAGGTCGATGCAGTGGGAAATCTTTAGGTCATTGTGTTTGTGCACTGGAAAGGTAGTACTCCTGAAAAAGCTGATTTTTTTTAACTTTTATTTAGTAAATATAAATTTCCAAAGTACAATCTTTGGATTACAGTGGCTTCTTCCCATTATATCCTCCCTCCCACCCACAACCATCCCATCTCCTGCTCCCACTCCCATCCCATTCAAATCAAGATTCATTTTCAATTATCTTTATTTACAGAAGATCAATTTAGTATATACTAAGTAAAGATTTCAACAGTTTTCACCCACACAGAAACACAAAGTATAAAGTACTGTTTGAGTGCTAGTTATACCGTTAATTTGTATAGTACAACACATTAAGGACAGAGATCCTACATGGAGAGTAAGTGCACAGTGATTCCTGTTGTTGATTTAACAATTGACACTTGTTTATGGCATCAGAAATCACTCAAGGCCCTGTCAAGAGTTGCCAAGGCTATGTGAGCCTTTTGAATTTGCCAACTCCAATCTTATTTAGACAAGGCCATAGTCAAAGTGGAAGTTCTCTCCTCCCTTCAGAGAAAGGTACCTCCTCCCTTGATGGACCATTCTTTCTGCTGGGATCTCACTCGCAGAGATCTTTCATTTAGGTCTTCTTCTTCTTTTGCCAGAGTGTCTTGGCTTTCCATGCCTAAAATACTCTCATGGGTACTTCAGCCAGATCCGAGTGCCTTAAGGGCTGATTCTGAGGCTAGAGTGCTGTTTAAGACATCTGCCATTCTATGAGTCTGCTGTGTATCCCACTTCCCATGTTGGATCGTTCTCTCCCTTTTTTGTTCTATCAGTTAGTATTCGCAGACACTAGTCTTGTTTGTGTGATCCCTTTGACTCTTAATCCTATCATTATGATCAATTGTGAACAGAAATTGATCACTTGGACTAGTGAGATGGCATTGGTACATACCACCTTGATGGGATTGAATTGGAATCCCACTCCACCATTTGGGGCAAGTCCGAGTGAGCATGTGCCGAACTATACATCTCCTCCCTCTCTTATTCCCATTCTTATATTTAACAGGTATCACTTTTCAGTTAAATTTAAATACCTAAGAATAATTGTGTATTAATTACAGAGTTCAACCAATAGTGTTAAGTAGAACAAAAAAATACTAAAAGGGATAAAGTTGTTCCTCGACAGTTAGGACAAGGGCTGATCAAGTCACTGTTTCACATGTTGCCATTTCACTTCAACAGGTTTCCTTTTTGGTGCTCGGTCAGTCCTCGGTTAAGTTATTCCAAGGTAGTTGATTGTTTTTGTAGCTATTGTGAATGGGATTGATCTTCTTAGAAGTTCTTTCTCAGCCATGGCGTTGCCTATGTATACAAAGGCTATTGATTTTTGTACATTGATATTATATCCTGCTACTTTGCTAAACTCTTCTGAGTTCCAATAATCTCTTAGCAAATTTCTTTGGATCCCCTCAATAAAGAATCATATCATCTGCAAAGAAGGGTAGTTTTTCTTCCTTCCCAATTTTTATCTCTTTAATTTATTTTTCTTCCCTAATGGCTCTGGATAAAATTTCCAGAAATATATTGAATAGCAATGGTGAGAGTGGACATCCCTTTCAGGTACCAAATCTCAGTGTGAATGCTTACAACTTTTCCTCACTCAATAGGAAGCTGGTCATGGGTTTTTCATAAGCTGCTTTGATTGTATTGAGGAATGTTCCTTATATATCAGGTTTGCTTAGAGTTTTCATCATGAAAGAGTGTTGTATTTTATCAAATGCTTTCTCTGCATCTATTGAGATAGAAATATGGTTTTTCTTCTGCAGTTTGTTAATGTGGTATATCACATTGATTCATTTGTGAACATTGAACCATCCCTGCACACCAGAGATAAATCCTACTTGTTCTGGGTGGATGATCTTTTTGATCAAGATTCATTTTCAATTCTCTTTATATACAGAAGATCAGTTTAGCATATATTAAGTAAAGGTTTCAACAGTTTGCACCCACATAGAAACACAAAGTGAAAAATACTGTTTGAGTACTAGTTATAGCATTAAATCACAATGTACAGCACATTGAGGACAGAGATCCTACATGAGGAGTAAGTGCACAGTGACTCCTGTTGTTGACTTAACAAATTGACACTCTTGTTTATGGCCTCAGTAATCACCCTAGGCTCTTGTCATGAGTTGTGAAGGCTATGGAAGACTTTTGAGTTCACAGACTCTGATCATATTTAGACAAGGTCATAGTCAAAGTGGAAGTTCTCTCCTCCCTTCAGAGAAAGGTACCTCCTTCCTTGATGACCTGTTCTTTCCACTGGGATCTCACTCACAGAGATCTTTCATTTAAGTCATTTTTTTTTTTGCCAGAGTGTCATGGCTTTCCATGCCTGAAATACTCTCATGGGCTTTTCAGCCAGATCTGCATGCCTGAAGGGCTGATTCTGAGGCCAGAGTGCTGTTAGGACATCTGCCATTCTATGAGCCTGCTGTGTATCCCACTTCCCATGTTGGATCATTCTCTCCCTTTTTTATTCTATCAGTTAGTATTTGCAGACACTAGTCTTGTTTATGTGATCCCTTTGGTTCTTAGTCCTATCATTATGATCAATTGTGAACAGAAATTGATCACTGGGACTAGTGAGATGGCATTGGTACATGCCACCTTCATAGGATTGAATTGGAATCCCCTGGTATGTTTCTAACTCTACCATTTGGGGCAAGTCAGCTTGAGCATGTCCCAAATTGCACATCTCTTCCCTCTCTTATTCCCACTCTTATATTTAACAGCAATCACTTTTCAGTTAAGTTTCAACACTTAAGAATAACTGTGTGTTGATTACAGAATTCAACCAAAGGTAGTAAATAGAACAAACAAAAAAAATACTAAGAGGGATAACATATTAAGCTGCTCATCAACAGTCAGGGCAAGGGCTGATCAAGTCACCATTTCTCATAGTGTTCCTTTCACTTTAACAGGTTTCCTTTTTGGTGCTCAGTTAGTTGTCACCGATCAGGGAGAACATGTGATATTTGTCCCTTTGGAACTGGCTTATTTCACTCAGCATAATGTTTTCCAGATTCCTAACAGGGATCACATTTCAGTTAAAATTTAAACACCTAAGAATAATTGTGTGTTAATTACAGAGTTCAACCAATAGTACTAGAACCAAAAAAATACTAAAATGGATAAAGTATTACATTATACATCAACAGTCACCCCGGTTAGAATGGCTCACATTCAGAAATCTTCCAAGAACAGATGCTGGAGAGGATGTGGGGAAAAAGGGACACTAACCCACTGTTGGTGGAAATGCAAAATGATAAAGCCACTATGGATGTCAGTCTGGAGATTCCTCAGAAACCTGAATATAACCCTACCTTACAACCCAGCCATCCCACTCCTTGGAATTTACCCAAAAAAAAATAAATTGGCAAACAAAAGAGCTGTCTGCACCTTAATGTTTATTGCAGCTCAATTCACAATAGCTAAGACCTGGAACCAACCCAAATACCCATCAACAGCAGACTGGATAAAGAAATTATGGAACATGTACTCTATAGAATACTATACAGCAGTCAAAAACAATGAAACCCATAATTTTGAGATGTTGTGTTGTTATCCTCATTTAATTCCAGAAAGTTTTTGATTTCTCTTTTGATTTCTTCTATGACCCAGTGTTCATTCAGGAGCATGTTGTTCAGTCTCCATGTGTTTGCATTTACTCTAGTGATTCCTGAGTTGCTAATTTCCAGTTTCATTCAACTATGGTCCAAAAAGCTGCATGCTATGATTCCAATTGTTTTGAATTGGCTGAGACTTGCTTTATGGCCTAGTGTGTGGTCAATCCTAGAGTAGGTTCCATGTCCTGCTGAGAACAATGTAAATTCTTTATGTGTAGGATGAAAAGTTCTGTAGATATCTGTTAGATCCATTTGGGCTACACTGTCAATTAAATCTGCTGTTTCCTTGTTGATACTCTGTCCAGTTGATCTATTTCTGTAAGTGGAGTATTGAATTCCCCCAATACTATTGTATTGGTGTCTCCCTTTAAGTCACTTAACATATCTTTTAAATAGACCGGTGCCCTGTAATTAGGTACATATGCATTTGTAATAGTTATATCTTCCTGTTGAATTGATTCCTTAATCATTATATAGTGCCCTAGATTGTTTCTCTTAACAGTTTTTGTGTTAAAGTTTATTTTGTCAGATATTAAGTGGCTACACCTGCTCTTTTTTGGTTTCTGTTGGCATGGTATATCTTTTTCCAGCCTTTCGCTTTCAGTCTGCATGCATCTTTGTTGTAAAGATGTGTTTCTTGTAAGCAGCAAATAGATGGGTTTTGTTCCCTAATCCATTCAGCCAGTGTGTGCCTTTTAACTGGAGAGTTGAGGCCATTAACGTTCAACGTGACTATTGATAAGTAGTAACTTTGCCCTGCCATTTGCCACATATATTTTCTAATATATGTTTTGAACTTCCCATGCTCTTTTACTGGTATGTTTTCTTCCTTTACTTCTTTCATATTGATGACCATGTTTCTGTGTTTCTGTGTGAAACACATCTTTAAGCATCTTTTGCAGGGCTGGATGAGTGGTGAAAAATTCTTTCAATTTCTGTTCGTTGTGAAAGGTCTTTGTTTCACCTTCGTTCACAAATGAGAGCTTTGCAGGATATAATATTCTGGGCTGGCAGTTTTTCTCTCTTAGTACCTGGGCTATATCTCACCATTCCCTCCTAGCCTGTAGGGTTTCTGATGAGAAGTCTGCTGTGAGTCTAATTGGAGATCCTCTGAAAGTAATCTGACATTTCTCTCTTGCACATTTTAGAATCTTTTCTTTATGTTTCACTGTGGTGAGTTTAATTACAACGTGTTGTGGTGAGGATCTCTTTTGGTCATGTTTATTGGGGGTTCTATATGCTTCCTGTTCTTGGCTGTCTCTGTCCTTCTCCAAACCCAGGAAGTTTTCTGCTAGTATCTCACTAAAAAGTCCTTTTAATCCTTTCTCTCTCTCCATGCCTTCCAGAACTGCTAGAACCTGAATGTTGGTTTTTTTAATAGTATCCTGTAGATTCCCAACAATATTTTTTTAGATTTCTAATTTCCTCTTCTTTTCTTTGGTTTGACTGCATACTTTCCTGTGCTCTGTCTTCTAAGTCCAATATTCTCTCTTCTATCTCACGGATTCTGTTGTTTAGGCTCTCAAATGCGTTTGTCATTTGATCTATTGAATTCTTCATTTCATTTTGATTTCTCTTCACTATCACAGTTTCATGTTCTACTAAATTCCTCATTTCATTTTTATTCCTCCTTAAGATTTCATTTTCATGAAAGAGATTTTCTGCCCTGTCCACTATGGATTTCTGTAGTTCATGCATTTGTTTTTGAGAACTTCTAAATGTTCTTATCATAAATTTCTTGAAATCTGTATCTTCCATTTCTTCTATCTCATCATCTTCATAATCTTGCATTGGAGTGTCATGTTCATTTGGCGGCATCATGATGTCTTCCTCTTTCTTGTTTCCTCGGTTTCTACATTTGTTGTTTGGCATATTGGAGATATTCTTTGGTTTCTTCTGGTTTTTTTTTTGTTCCCTAGCTGTGATGGCTTTTCTGGTTATACTATGACTCTAGGTTAAGTGGACTGTCTGCTTTGGTGAATCTCTAGAGGCCTTTAGTGGGTGTGGCCAGAGAGCTCTGTTTAGTTCTTCAAGGTTAAGGGTGTGCCATAGGTGACACACCCAGGTTTGCTGTGGTAATTCTCTCTCTCTCTCTCTCTCTCTCTCTCTCTCTTTTATTCATAAGGGAAGTAATTCCGCTCATCTGAGCCCTTCTCCTTGATGGCAATCAGTCTCTGAGCTCTGGCCTCTGTGGGTATAAAATTCAGCTGCTCTGTCCCAAGGACCACACAAAGGATCTGTGCAGTCCTCAGTGTAAGCTCAGATTCCCTTGCAATGTCTCCCATCGGGTTGCCAAGGTTACTGAGTTTGTGGCATCTCCCATCGAGTGTACTCATGTCCCAGGCACACCATGAGTTCTCCCACACACTCTCAGTTTTGTTTTGTTTTTTTTTTCACAGTCCCAGTTCATAAGCTCCACACATTCACTAGGTCTTAACCTCCTGTTATTTCTCCCCACCAGAGTCAGGTTTTTCTGCTTGGCTGAGGGCAGGCACAGCCCTGAGCTGGTTCAGCTATTATGTATGTCCAAAGTGGCACCTGCTGTATTTTTTTCCCGCCTTTGTAAGGTGAGTGGAAAGAGAATCATGTGTCCCTTTTATTTTTTTTTCCTCTCCTCTAGTTAGGCTGGTGAACTTTCCCCCATGGAGCTTCAAGCCTCGTTCCCTCTAGGCTCTTTCTGTCGCTTTCCTGCCAGTGTCTTGGGCTACTGCGATTTTGCCTCACCTCTCTTTCCAGCACTGGTGCGTAGACTCCGCGGTTGGTGTCCTGAGTCATGGGTGCCTGTGACCTCCACATAGGTCCACCATGTCCCACTAGTTCTGGAAGAGTTTCCTCTGCAGTGTTTTCCCTAGCTCTTCCCTGAGACTACAGTATCTCCACTTTTATTAAACTATCTTTTCCCGGACTATCAGTGTGCTCCCTTGCTATTCCGCCATCTTCAATAGTTGATTTTATAAAAAGATTTATTTATTTATTTATTTATTTGAGAGGCAGGGGCATTTGTGGATTGAACCAGTAGATAGAACATCTCTCTCCATCAGCCTCTGTCTGTCTGCCATTCAAACTGGAAAAGATGAAAATAAAAACAATAATTTAGAAAATATATCTAAAAAGCTAAAGAAAACTATGGACAAAGGACTAATGGAAACAAGGACAACAACGTCTCAGCAAGTATAGAATATCATTAAAGATATAGCATTATGAAAGAAATGAAGTAGAAAATTTGAAACTGAAAAGTATAACAACTGAAAAAATTCACTAGAAGGATTCAAAAGCAGCATTGAGTATATGAAATGCTGCAGAGAATAAGAAAATGGGTCAGTTGTGATTTTCAGAAAGAGAAAAATAATGAAAAACTGACCATTCCTAGTATACCTATGGGACACTACCAACTGTACAAATGCATAATAATAATAATAATAATAATACAAGGAGTGGAGGAAAAGAAAGCAAGAAAGTAATAAAAAGAATACTTAGGCGCTGATGCTGTGTCATAGTGGGTAAAGTCACTGCCTGCACTGCAGGCAGCCCATATGGACACTGGTATAAGTCCCGGATGCTCCACTTCCCAGCTCTACTTCCAATCTAGCTCTCTGCTATGGCCTGGGAAAGCAATAGAAGACGGCCCAAGTCCTTGGGCACCTGCACCCACGTGGGAGACCTGGAAGAAGCTCCTGGCTCCTGGTTTCAGATTGGCTCAGCTCTGGCCGTTAAGGCCATTTGGGGAGTGAACCAGTGGATGGAAGCTCTCTCTGTCTCTGCCTCTACCTCTCTATAACTCTGCTTCAAATAAATCCTTTTTAAAAAGTGATCTTTTTTTAAAGGCAAATACATAAAACAATAATTGTAGATATATATCAATGAGCATAAAAGGTATAAATATGCAATTTGTACCAAAAATAACAAAAGAACAGGAAGATGTAAGGGAGCAAGAGTACTTTAGGCATGGAAAGCCATGACACTCTGGCAAAAAAAAAAAAATGACTTAAATCAAAGATCTCTGTAAGTGAGATCCCAGTAGAAAAAATGGGCCATGAAAGAAGGAGGTACCTTTCTCTGAAGGGAGGAGAGAACTTCCACTTTGACTATGACCTTGTCTAAATATGATCAGAGTCTGTGAACTCAAAAGTCTTCCATAGCCTTCACAACTCATGACAAGAGCCTAGGGTGATTACTGAGGCCATAAACAAGAGTGTCAATTTGTTAAGTCAACAACAGGAGTCACTGTGCACTTACTCCTCATGTAGGATCTCTGTCCTCAATGTGCTGTACATTGTGATTTAATGCTATAACTAGTACTCAAACAGTATTTTTCACTTTGTGTTTCTATGTGGGTGTAAACTGATGAAATCTTTACTTAATATATACTAAATCGATCTTCTGTATATAAAGATAATTGAAAATGAATCTTGATTTGAATGGAATGGGAGAGGGAGCGGGAGATGGGTGGGGTACGGGTGGGAGGGAAGTTATGGGGAGGGGGAAGCCATTGTAATCCATATTCTGTACTTTGGAAATTATATTTACTAAATAAAAAATAATTTTATTGGAGTATTTGCTGTGGGTTTAGCTTCCTGCGAATAGCTTGGGAGACAACAAGAGGTTCCATGGGTTCATGCCTACCACATGGAAAACATGGATAGAGTGCATAGCTGATGACTTTCACATGGCCCAGCCCTGTTTCTGTCATTATGAATTTCTGAAGATCCCTCCTATGTACCTGTAACAACAGAGCCCCAAAATACAGCAAGCAAAAATGTTGAGAACTTAAGGGAGAAAAAGAAAGATCTAGAATAATACTTGGAACCATCAAGACCCCATTTTCAATAGTGGCTAGAACAGGTAGACAGAAGATCAATAACAAGATGAGGACTTACCACTGTGATTCTAATAGACATGTGTAGAACTTTCCATCCAACAGCAAAGAGGATTATCTGGGATAGTCTATATGTACAACTATTAAACAGGTATCAATATATTTTAAACTTTGTTATTCATAGCATCATCCCCACAATGGAGAGAAACTAGAAATCAGGAACAGAAAGAAAATTGAAATATTCACAGACATGGGGAAATTAAACAATACATTCAGTACTGTACAGTATTAAATATGAATGGATAAAATAAGAAACAGCAAATGAAATTAGAAAATATTTTCAGAAGAGTGAAATGAAAACTGTTACCAAAAATTATTGGATGCAGAAAAAGCAATACTCAGATAGACGTTTACAGCTGTAAATGGTTGCATTTACATAGAAGAAAGATCTGAACTCAATAACCTAAATTTATGCCATAAAAAATTAGAAAAGGAAACATAACACTATCTTTTAACTATCAAAAGATCCTAAATGGTACAGATTAAAATTGAAATACACAATATAGAAAATAAGAAAAAAAAGAAGAAAGACAAAAGTTAATTCTTTGAAAAGATCAAAAACAGTTAAACCTTTAGAAAGAGTGACTAAAAAATAGAGAAGACGCAAATCACTAAAATTAGCAATGAAAGTGGGGGCATTACTATTAACTTTATAGAAATAAAAAGAATTGTAAACCAACACAATGAACTACTGTTCTTCAACAAATTAAATAACTTAAATGAAACAAATTCCTAGCAGCACCAAAACTTCCAAATGTGATCAAGAAAACAGAAAATCTGAAGAAATTTCTAATAAGTGAAGGCATTTGAATCAGTAATTTAAAATCTGCCAACAGGTAAAGCTTAAGTCCAGATGGTTTCACTGGTAAATTTTACTAAACATTTAAAGAAAAATTAGCACCAATCTTTCTCAAACTCTTGTGAAAACCAGAAGATGAGGGAACACTGTGTAACACATTCCAGAAGACCAGCATTATCCTAATACCAAAGCCAGATAACAATAGCACAAGAAAGAAAACTACAGGATCAATATCATTTATGAATACAGAAGTAAGAATCCTAAACAAAATATTAGCAAGTGAAATTCAGCACCATATTATACAACATAACTAAGTTGAATTTATTTCAGAAATGTAAGTGTATATAAAAATCAATGTAATATCTTTTGATTATTATTTATAACCCTTGTCTATATTCCTGTAGAACAATGGTCTTTATGATCTTTACTTGTTGCATATTATGGTTAGTGGTGCATTAAACCTATGATTATAAAGTAAATTGAAATTATGTTATTGCAAAAATTAAAGGAAAAAAAGAATGAAGGAAGATTGAGGGAGGGTGGGTAGAAGGGACATGTAGTTATCTTCTTAGGATTGTATCTATGAAATACGTGAAATCTGTTCGCTTTATATTAATAAAAATAAAAAATTTAAACATCAACATAATGTATCATATTAATAGAATAAAGGTGAGCAAACCATGTGATCATTTCAGCTGGTGCAGAAAAAAGCATTTAACAAAATCCATTATCCTTTCATGATTTAAAATAAATTCACACCTGCCCCCCATGTAGCACCTCTGTCCTTAATGTGTTGTACTATGTGAATTAACGGTAAAACTCCTACTCAAACAGTACTCTACACTTTGTGGGTCTGTGTGGGTGCAAACTGTTGAAATCTTTACTTAGCATATACTAAGTTGATCTTCCATATATAAAGATAATTGAAAATGAATCTTGATGAAAAATGGGATGGGAGAGGGAGTGGGAGATGGGATAGCTGTGGGTGGGAGGGAGGTTATGGGGGGGAACGCTGTTATAATCCAAAAGTTGTACTTTGGAAATTTATATTTATTAAATAAAAGTTTAAAAATTATTTTTAAAAAATTCAACAAACTAGGAATAAAAGGCAACTTTCTCAATATCATAAAATACATTTATGAAAAACCCACAGCTTATATTGTACTCAGTAGTGAAACATTGACAGATTTCTCTCTAAGATCAGGAAAAAACTTGCAGGAAGCTCATTTTCATTACTTCTTTTTAATATTGTATCAGAAATTCTACTTAGAGCCATTAGGAAAGGAAAGAAAATAAAAGGTAAGGGCTGGTGCGGTGGTGCAGTAGGTTAAAGCCCTGGCCTGCAGCTCTGGCGTCCCATATGGGCACTGGTTTGAGTCCCATCTGCTCCACTTCTGATCCCGCTCCCTGCCAATACAACTGGGAGACCTGGAAGAACTCCTGGATCCTGGCTTTGGATCAGCTTGACTTTGACCTTTGCAGCTATTTGGAGAGTGAACCATCAGATAGAAGACCTCTGTCTCTCTCTGTTTCTACCTCTCTCTGTAACACTGTCATTAAAATAAATAAAATAGGCCGGCACCGCGGCTCACTTGGTTAATCTTCCACCTGTGGCACCGGCACCCCGGGTTCTAGTCCCAGTTGGGGAGCTGGATTCTGTCCCGGTTGCTCTTCTTCCAGTCCAGCTCTCTGCTGTGGCCCGGGAAGGCAGTGGAGGATGGCCCAAATGCTTGGGCTCCTGCACCCGCATGGGAGACCAGGATAAGCACCTGGCTCCTGACTTCAGATCGGCTACAGCGAACTGGCCATAGCAGCCATTTGGGGGAAGGGGGGTGAACCAACAGAAGGAAGACCTTTCTCTCTGTCTCTCTCTCACTGTCTAACTCTGCCTGTCAAAAAAATAAAATTAAATTAAAAAAAGAAAATGGAAAAAATAAATAAAATAATTTGTTTAAAAAAGAAAGGCAGAAGAAAATTGGAAAGGAAGAAATAAATTATCTCCATTTGCAGAATACATAATTTTATATGTGAAAAACCTCAAAGAACACACACACACAATACATCTAATTAAATGAATTCAGCAAGGTTTCAGGAAACATGATCAACACATGAAAATCAGATGTAGTTCTATACACAGCAATGAACAATCCATAAAGTAAAGTAAGAAAACAATTCAATTGCAAATTACAAGAGCATGCAAAAAAACCTCAACTGATGGTAGCATCACCCAAATAAAGGAATAATGTACTTAAACATGCTGCAAACTAGATGAACCAAAAAACATGCTATGTGAAAGAAATTAGACACAGTAAGTCTAATTATGTGATTATTTATATGAAATATCCAAATTTGGTAAATTCATAAATTAGTAATCAGATATAGAGACTGCCTAGGGTTGAAGGAGAAGAAAATGTAGAGTGACTGCATAATGAGTAAGAAGTTTCCTTTTGGCGTGATGCAATGTTTCAGAGCTACACTAGAGAGCGTTGATGGTTGCACGATATTGTGAATGTACTAAATGCTGTTGCATTGTACACTTTAAGGTGATAAATTTTACATTCTGTAAAGCTTATCTCAATAAAAATTCATTGCAACACTGAAGTTTCATCATTATCATCACTATGGAAAGCAATACTTCCCAACTTTCACTTTCTTTAAAAAGCTTAAATTATCAGAGGAAAACATAAGTAGACTATAATTTAAAACTGTAGTCAGTAAAATTTGCATAACATATTCTTGTCTTCATTCTATTCTCTTTCAGATTATGTCTGGCCACTACCTAGATATTTGTGCCCCGTCTGGATTTCTTTGGATGTATTATTTTCAACAGCGTCCATCATGCACCTCTGCGCTATATCGCTGGATCGGTATGTAGCAATACGTAATCCTATTGAGCATAGCCGTTTCAATTCGCGGACTAAGGCCATCATGAAGATTGCTATCGTTTGGGCAATTTCTATAGGTAACTAAACTTTCTTGGCCATTAGAATTGCAGCGGCTATGCTCAATACCTTCGGATTATGTACTGTGAACAACGTACAGACGTCGACTGGTAACATTTGCGTTTAATCGGGATGTTTAAGAGAATTATTCTTAACCTATTTATCTGATAATTAGGTTAACAATAATGAAAGGAATGTAATGTATATGAATATTGTAATTTAAAGTTTACATTTATGCTGTTAAACTGTTTTATGCATTTATATGCCAATGAATTCTGCAACACAGATAGAAAAGCATTGAGACAATTAAAATGCTTTAATGATGCAAAGCTATAATTTTAAAAATATGAAATTTAAAATTTGGAAAAGATACAGCTATCTTTTTCAATTGAAATTTAATGATGCAATCTGAATCTGTATAAAGTATGTCTAAATTTATACATTATTAAACCTAAAATATTCTATTTCCCGTAAGATTTCATTGTCATTTTGAATTCTGGTTATACAAAATGAGAAGAAAGCTATTAGATTTTTTAAGGATTGGGGGAATTTAAAGGGAAAGAAATCATTATCTTATTGCTCATAAGTAACATATTTCCAAGTACCTAACAGTTGGAATTTAGGGCTTTTGCAATCCACATCATTTTTGTTCCATTTGAGCATATATTGTTTTTCATTAAATAGTTTCCCTTTGAACATGTTTCTGTTCAAGTTAAGTTTGCAGCAATATTAAGACCTCCATATAATCTCCACGGATATCATGTAAAGATTTTGACTTTGTGTTTACTCCCCAGATAAGCTTAAATTTTAGCATTGTTCTATTGCAGTTTTCTGTCTGTGTATAGTACAGATATCTTTAGATAAAAAGCCATGACAGTTCTTAAAAAAATGCATCTGTATACACAATTTGACTTACAAATTCAAAGCTTTACACTTTTTACCCCCTCCAATCCAAAGAGCTCATCTAAAAAGATATCAGCTATTATGATGCCTACAACAAGAAATACATGGATATATTAAATCAGCATACTGGAGACATCAGCTTCTAGTACTGACTGATTGGGTAACTCACAGTGATTCTTCACGGAAGACAGCTAAAAATATGGATAACATATAAAAATTATTGTGAAACTTATAAAACAGTAAAAGATTATTTGGCCAAGATTTTAAAAAAATACAAAACTAGGAAAATGGCTATGAGTGGTAGCTCATTGTTGTCAGTTAAGCCAGACGAGTTGAGAAATTTATTTCACAGTCCCACAAAAAAGGAGGGCCAAAGTAGGAATATTTGCAAAGGATTAATCAATCTGAGCTCAGTTTTGAGATCCCAGAGGTATTTGAGGAATAAGGATAGTACAAGTTATCTGTGTAATGGACAAAAATATTAAGCCTTGAAATTAGATTAAGGTGATTTCACATTATTTATGTTTCCTTTTTTTCTGTTGTTGTTGGAATAAGTGAGAGAGAGAGAGAGAAAGAGAGTGAGAGAAAGAGGAAAGAAGGAAGGAAGGAAGGAAAGAGGCAGGGAGAGAGGGAGAGAGGGAGGGAGGAAGGGAGGGAGGGAAGGAAGGGAGGGAGGGAGGGAGGGAGGGAGGGAGGGAGGGAGGGAGACATGAAGGAAGAAGAAAGAAACAACTTTATCCTGGACTTTAAGTTATTTCTTTCAATAATTTTCAAAGGTATCACTGAAATACAATGATAAGCATATACAGAAGTCCAATACAGCATGAAATAGTAAGGGGGCAATAAAAATGCAAATTAACCAATTGGCACATAATTAACAGATACAGGCTTTAAACAACAATTTGTAAGGTATACCTGGAAATTACAAGTTAATTTAAGTATTTCACCAAGAAAATGTAGACTATAAAGGGTAATGTTCAGATATGAGAAACAATTAGAAAATTTACAGAAGGATAGAAAATGCAGCAAAGAGTAAGAAGATAATAGACATGCAGTATAAAATGAGTTATGTAAGGAGAGAGATAAATAGCAGAAAGCAATATCTGAAGAACTAATAGTGTTTAGAATTAACAAAATAATTCACCAAATCATAAGTAAAATGAATAAATAGTAATCATCATCTAGACCTATAATAGTGATGTAAAAGAAAGAAAGAAAAAAATTAATATAAGTCTTATAGGAAAAAATAGAGATCAACATCAATGGAAGAGTCAGATGGATGAATGCTTTCTTTTTTGTGAAATTTTATTAAAATAAAGTATACATATCATGAATTGTCTTCATAGCAACAATGAAGTCCAGAAGATGTTAGAATGATAGTGTTAATGTGCTGAAAAACTTGAATGCTAAACTAGTTTATATAATCAGCAAAATTATGCCTCAAAAATCAGAAAGTCAATCTATGCCCCCAGAATGCCTCCTGTATCTTATCTTTCAATAACATCTTAAATAGCAGTTTTCCCTTTAGAGGGGTCTGTGAGTAGAATCCAACACATCTATGAATTTTACACTCTTAAAAACAAATCTATGCAATAAAATGTACAAATATTAAGTGCATATATTGATGAATTTTGCAAAAGTATATACCTCTGTAATGAACACCAAGAAAAAGATATGGAGCCTCTAAACTGTTTTGCTCTTTCTTCAGTATTCTCCCATTGATTCCTACCACTCTGACCTATATAATAACAGTTATTTTGCCTGTTTGAGAGCATCATATAAATGGAAGCACATAATATATACTCTATGATTTATTCTCTTAAATCTGACTTCTTTCCATCAATAATTGGTCTATATGGTTCATCCACATTGTTACATTCATCATAGTTGGTGTTTTTAATTGTTGCATTACACAAAAATAAATTTATCTTCTAAATGTTGATGGACATTTGATTTGTTTCCCGTGTTTGACTATTAAAAAATAAAGTTGCCATAAACATGAGTATCCATGTTTTTTGTTGGATGTAATCATTCATTTCTGTTGTGTATTTACCCAAAAGAGAAATCTGAGAATCAGACTTGTTTAGTATGTGGTGTCAAAGATTTTTCAATACTCATGAAATAAATTAGAAAAACTACCAACAATAGCAATATTGTTGGGATATAGATGTTTATAAATGGCATATTCAAAGATTTATACCCCTTACATAATAATTTTAGCCTTTTTTCTTGCTTTATTATCTTTGTTATGAATCCCACATTATGTAAAATTAATATGATACATTCCAGCTTTCAAGAAAAGTAATATATATGTATGTATATATAAAACAGTTCCATGTGAAGTGAATATGGTAAAATATTAAAAATTATAAAGGCTTTGTATGCTGATTGAACTGTATATTATTCTATATTATTTGAAATATTTTTAAATAAAAAGGGAAAAAATAAATGTAAGACATGTAGGAAAAATAAATTTTTTTACCAAATTTACTATTGCTAGTCTTAATCCAGAGCTAATATATTTTTGTAAGGGCCAGATAGTAAATATTGTAGACTTGGTGATGCATGCGCAATCTCTGTCACTTGTACCTTCAACAACCCCTTTAAAAATGTGAACTAAACTCTTAGCTCATATTCCATATAAAAATAGCCAGCAGGTCAGATTTAGACCATGGTCATAGTTTGCCAAACCTTGTTCTCACTAAATGTATTGTGATAAGTGTGTACTGATAGTTCATTATAGCATTTATTCATTTTTAGTTCCCTACTGATTTTAATATTGTGTGCTCTATTTATGTTTTTTAAGCATTTTCTGTCATTTTCTGGTTATATATCTTTTCTAGACTTTTGTCTACTTTCAATTTAACTGTCTTCCTTGCTTACATTGATTTTGAGAGTTATTTTTATACTCTAGACAAGTCCTTTCTCAAATGTTTATTGAAAATATTTTCTCTCAATCTATGCTTAGCTTTACACACTTAATAAAGTTCAATTTGTTATTGTTTTCTTTAATGATTAAGAATTTTTGTATCCAATTTGACAAGAATTACCCTACCCAGAGTCCAACAGGAAAATCTCCTCTTTTTTCTTTTTTTGGTTTGTTTTTGTTTTATCTTAGGGACTTGATGATTTTAGCTTTCACATTTAAGTATAAGAGCAATCTCAATTTAGTTTTTGTGTCTGACATGAGCTAGAGATTGTGTATATTTCCCCATATGGCTATTCAATTGACTTGGCACCATTGATTGAAAAGATTATCTTTGCCCACTGAATCAGAATGCAGTCATACTCACAAGTCAGGTGAACTTATGTACTCATTTGTTATTTCTAATGGGCTGTCTGTTCAGGTTTAATTTTTTTGTAAGATTTATTTGTTTATTTGAAAGTCAGTTACAGAGAGAGAGGGAGTGATAGGGAGAGAGATCATCCAACTGCTGATTCACTCCCCAGATGGCTGCAACAGCTAGGGATGGGCCAGGCCAAAACAAGGAGCCAGGAGCTTCATCTGGGTCTGCCATGTGTGTGGCAGGGGCCCAAGTACTTGGGCCATCTTCCACCACTTTCTTCAGGTGCATTAGTAGAGAGTTGGATCAGAAGAGGAGCAGCAGGGACTCAAACTGGCATCCTTATTGGCATGCTGGCATCACAGGTGGCAGCTTTACCCAGCTACACCACAATGCCAGCCCTAATCTGTTCAGTTTTACTGATCTAATATTCTCCTTACTAGCATTAAAATGTTCTAAGTACTATAGGATTACACTGTCTTGTTATCTGCTGGAGTAAGTTCTTCAGCTGTATATATCTTCAAAAGTGTTCAGGCAATTTTAGTCTTTTCATTTTTGATTGAAACTTAAATGAGCTTGTCAATCTCCAAAATAAAAAGTATTGTTTCTTTAAAAGACACACACACATAGAACTGCACTCCATGTTAATCAGTTAAATGAGAATTGAAGTCTTAAAAATACTATGACTTTCAATCCATAAACACAGGAAAATACACATGTTCCACCATTTAGGCCTTCTTTAATTGCTCTTACATTTTATAATTTTCAGTTTAGAGGTAGTGTACATCTTTATTAGATTTATTTCTAGCTTTATGATTTCCTAGGATGCTATTATAAACAGTATTGATATAAAACAGCTCCCAAAGCTAGCTGAAGGAGTTGCTATAGAATCCCCCAAACCTGGTCTGCTGTCCTAATGTGCAGACAATCAGACAGGTTGACAGTGATATGGGGGACAGGGAGTTAGGTTGGAATAAATAGAACTGGCATATTTGCTCACAACTTTTGTGTAGTCCTGCATTATGACTTGCACCCTCTTACCTGTCAATTCAGTATGCCCACTTTCTCATGATGTTCTTGTGTCTCATCCATGACCAAGAAGGAGGAGACGCCATGATGGCCACATGAAGTTAAGCTCCACACTGAGGCACCATGAAACTCCCAGAAAGCCTCATGAATACTAAACTCCACCTTGTTTATGCATTCAATTAGGAAACTGCCCCTTATCTCATAAAAGAGACTGATAATGTTGGATTGGCTCTTCTTTTGTTCTTGGATCCTGGGCCATGATTCTGGATCCTTCTCACTTTCCTCCTCCTCTCTTCCTGAGTAACTCTCTGAACCACTCATTACAGGCATTTCTTCTTGTGGGGTGGCCCACATTTGTGCATGAATATGCATTCACTTTCTCTCTGTGTGTGTTAAATAAATACTGTTCTCACTTGTACATTGTAGTTATGCATCTGTTTTGAATTCTTAGCTCTGTGGAGTCAATAACCTGGAATGAAAATTAAGATGCATATGCTTATAACAATAGAAGAAAAAAAGGTATTAATTACAGAGTATAGACCAAGGGCCTGGGCAACTGTTACTAAACAATCAGGCCTGCACAGCTCAATCAGAGAAGTCCAGCACATAAAAGGTGGCGGCCTCTTGACAATGGGACTCAGCACCAGTTGAGTGGAGGCTCCTTTGATAGCTGAGCTGAAGTCTGCCATTCCAAATCATTTCATCTCTCCTCATTATGCTCTGGAAATTCTTTTTTTAATATTTTACTAAAAAACGTTTAAGAAGAAAAAGGAAAAAGACTCTATCTAGTTTAGTGGAAATATAGACAGCAGCTATAAAAAATAATTGAATGGAAAAATGACCATTTCACCCATACACAGTAAATTTTAAAATAATCACAGATCAGTAAATCATTGTTAATGATTGATTTGACAAAGTTATAAAATAAAGTTTTACAGCACTATACTTGCTGCAATACTGATACACACATTTATTGTTTGGTTGGTTGGTTACATTTTAGTTCCCACATAACAGTTAGAACATGTGGTATTTGTCTTTCTGGGTCCAGGTTATTTCAGTCAACATGATGTCCTCCAGTTGTGTCCATTTTGCTGCAAGTGGTAGAATTTCATTCTTTTTGTAGCTGATTAATATTCCACTGTGTATATATACCACATTTTCTTTATCCATTTCTCTGATGATGGACAGCTGGATTTATTCCAAATTTTGGCTATTGTGAACAGTGCTGCTACAAATTTGGTGGTGCTGGTATCTCTTTGATACATTGTATTCAAGTATTTCAGATATATATACAGTAGTGGGATTGCCAGATCATATGGCAAGTCTATTTCTATTTTTTTGTGGAATTTCCACACTATTTATCACAGTGGCTGCACTAACTTAAATTCTCACCAACAGTGTATAATGGTTACCCTTTGTCCACATCCTTGCCAGAGGCACCTGAAATTCTTATGCAAATATTACTATTCAGAGACAATTCACAAGTATTTCACAATATCAGTAATTGGTTTTTGTCATTTAAAATATGAAAAGAAGGGAAAGGAAGGGAAGATGCTTTTATTATGGTTACACAGCTATCTCTCAATTCCCAGACTCCTCAAGGGGAGGGAGGAATCTTCAATCTTAAGACTGAAGTTGGGGCTGAGAGGTGTGTGTTCAGTTAGTGCCCAAGTTGCTAGTTTATCTTCAGTAGTCGTGACCATCTTTGATTGTTCAGTGATATCATATCCTTTTAATTTTAATGATGGCAAAGTGGGCCTCATTCAGTCTGGGAGCTACAGGCAGGTGGTAGTTGCTTTCTTCTCAAGGTCTTAGGTTCCTGGGGGAAAATCCTCCTGGAGACAAACCTCAAATGTTTTCTATTGGGGAAGCAAATGTTCTCAATGAGTCTCATGATTAGAACCTCATAGGGCCGGCTGCACCACTCTCCCAATTCAGAGAACTAATGTTTTTAAAGAGGCAGATTTGCAAACAAAAAGCAGGGCAGGGACACTTTTAAATAAAGGAAAGAGGGGACCAGGCCGTGGCACAGAGGGTTAAAGCCCTGGCCTGAAGCACCAGCATCCCATATGGGTGCTGGTTCGAGTCCCAGCTGTTCCACTTCCAATCCAGCTCTCTGCTGTGGCCTGGGAAAGCCATGGAAAATGGCCCAAGTCCTTGGGCCCGTGCACCCATGTGGGAGACCTGGAAGAGGCTCTTGGCTTTGGATCGGTGCAGCTCCAGCATCCCATATGGGTGCTGGTTCTAGTCCTGTCTGCTCCTCTTCCAATCCAGCTCTCTGCTGTGGTCTGGGAAAGCAGTACAAGATGGCCCAAGTCCTTGGGCCCCTGCACCCACGTGGGAGACCCAGAGGAGGCTCCTGGCTCCTGGCTCCTGGCTTCGGATCTGCGCAGCTCCGGCTGTTACAGCCATCTGAGGAGTGAAACAGCGGACGGAAGACATCTCTCACTATCTCTCTGTAACTCTGTCTTTCAAATAAATAAAATAAATTGTTAAAAAAATAAACAAATAAATAAAAGGAAGAAGGCTGAGAGACCTTGGGAGACTATGATGTTATGGCATTTAGCATCTGTATCCAAGGTGCTGCACAGGGGCTGAGTTTCACTATTGCTTTTCTAAAGTTTATTTCCACTTGTTTGTTGCTACTATATAGAAAGAAAGAAATATGATTCGTGAGTACTTATTCTGTACCCAGCTATCTGGCTAATTTCACAGCATTTCTAAAAGTTTGTAAATAGATTCATTGGAATTTTTTACATACACGGTGATGTCTCTCATGCATAATGACAGACTTCTTCTTTTCCTGTCTTCCTTTTTTCCATTAGTTCACCCCAAAGTGGCCGCTACGGCCGGCGCACTGCACCAATCCAAAGCCAGGAGCCAGGTGCTTCCTCCTGGGTCTCCCATGTGGGTGCAGGGCCCAAGGACCTGGGCCATCCTCCACTGCACTCCCCGGCTACAGCAGAGAGCTGGACTAGAAGAGGAGCAACCGGGACAGAATCCGGCGCCCCAAACGGGACTAGAACCCGGTGTGCCGGCGCTGCAGGTGGAGGATTAGCCTAGTGAGCCGTGGCACTGGCCTTATTGGAGTTCTTATGGATGTTGAGTGTGGGCCTTCTTTTTCCTCCCCCTACACCCTTTCTGTAATATTGATTGGTGGAGGGCTTTTTGGGTGTGGATCCCTCCCAGAACTTCATCATAGCCCCCTAGGTGAAGGGCAGATCTGATTCTTATAAGCTGCCCCCAGGGAGAGGGCTGGGACCCACCCAACCAGGTAATTTAACAATAGCAAGACTTTTGATATGTAAATATTAGCTTGCTTCCAAGACCTGCTTCCTTGTTCAGTCACACATTTTCTCCTGTTCCTCATGTCTACCTAGCTACCTTAAAAATAGAAATTGCAAAATGAATGTGGACTTTTTCATTTTTTTGCCAAATGGAAACATTTCTATTTCAACATTTGGAATGATATTAGTACGTTGTAGATTTTATAAAATACCTTCAGATCAGATTAAAATTATTTCCTTTTAGTCTTTATTTGCTGAAACTTTTTATCACAAATAGGTATGAATGCTCTCAAATCATTTTTTTTCTTTTTTGCATCTGCTGGATGGGTTTAGGATTTGCTTCTTCCTTTATGCAGTTAAAATGGCAATTTGTATAAATCTTTGAATCATGATCCTGGAATAAATCTCATTTGTTAATGTCATCTTTATTCTATTCCATTGGTTTAGTTTTGATATATTTTTCTTTTTAAAACATATTTTTATTTATATAAAGAGAATAGATTTCATGTGGTTAATACATAATTCTAATATAATGATACTTCACTCCTTCCCTCCTTGTCTCCCTCCCTCCCTCCTTCTCTGTCTCCCTCTCCCTTTATCTCTCTCTCTCTTCTTTCTTTTTTTCTTATTTTTTGAGGCAACATAGCTTTAATTTACTTTATTCTCAAAGGCTCAATGCTCCACTATAAAAAGAGTTCAACAAGTAAAAAGTAGAGTGAACAGTGTTCAGCAGGAACATAGACAAAGGCTATAAAATGAATTAAGTCCCAAGATGTCAATTTTACTCATATGCATTCAATTTTTTATACTCTATATTAGCTACCACAAATCAGAGAAAACGTGATATTTGTCTTTTGGACACAAAGCAAAATGATCTCCAGCGGCATCAATTTTATTGCAAAAGAAAGGAATACATTCTTTTTATGGTTGAGTAGTATTCCATCAAGTAAGTATACCACAATTTTTATTATCCAGTCATCAGTTGATGGATATTTAGGTTGATGATATATCTTAGGAATTGTGAATTGAGGTGCTATAAACATGGGGTTACAGGTAACTATCTCTTATGCTGATTTCATTTCCTTAGGGTATATTCCCAGGAATATGATAGCTGGGTCATATAGATCTCTTAGTTTTCTGACTAATCTCCATTTTGTGCCAGTACCAGACTGTTTTGTTTACAAATGCCCTGCCCTGTGGTAAGTCATGAAATCTTTTGTTGTGATGCGTCTGGCTTTATTTTTTACTCTTTAAGATAGCTTTGGATATTCAGAGTCTTTTTTGTTTCCCTATGAATTTTTGGATCATTTTTTCTATATCTGAGAAGAATGCCCTGGTATTTTGACTGGGGTCACATTGAAACTGTAAATTGCTCTGGGTAGTATGGACTTTTTAAGAAAAAGATACATTTACTCATTTGAGAGGCAGAGCAACAGATAAAAAGAGGGAGACAAAGAGAGGGGTCTTCCCAGCTCATAGCAAGAGTCTCGGGTGATTGCTGACATAATAAATAAGAGTGCCAATTATTAAATCAACAACGGAGTCACTGGGTTCATCCTCCCCACGCAGGATCTCTGTCCTTAATATGTTTAACTATGAAACTCAAAAACAACACTACTAGTCGAACAATACCCTATACCTGGTTCGGTTGTGTGAGTGCAACCTGTTGAAATCCCTGCTTAGTATATACTAAGTTGATCTTCAGTATATGAGGGTAATAGAAAATGAAACGTGATGAAGTGGGGGGAGGGGAGAGGAAGTGGGTGAGGGGAGGGCCACGGGAGGGAGGGAGGTCGGGGGGAAGCCACAACAATACAAAAGATGCATTTTATATTCTACTTAAAACTATTGGTTGAACTCTGTAATGAATACACAATTACTCTTAGGTGTTTAATTAATGCTATAACTAGTACTCAAATAGTATTTTACACTTTGTATTTCTGTGTGGGAGCAAAATGTGGAAATCTTTACTTAACATATGCTAAATTGATCTTCTGTATATAAAGATAATTGAAAATTAATCTTGATGTGAAGGGGAAGGGGAGAGGGAGTGGGAGAGGGGTGCGTTGTGGGAGGGAGGGAAGTTACGGGGGGAGGAAGCTATTGTAATCCATAAGCTGTACTTTGGAAATTTATGCTCATTAAATAAAAAAAAAAAAAAAAAACAAGGGAGGGGTCTTCCAGTTATTGGTTCACTCCCCAAATGACCACAACGGCTGAAGCTGGGCCGATCTGAAGCCAGGAGCCAGGAGCCAGGAGCTTCTTCTGGGTCTCCCATGTGGGTGCAGGGGCTCAAGCACTTGGGCCATCCTCCACTGCTCTCCCAGGTCATCAGCAGAGAGCTGGATCATAAGAGGAGCAGCCTGTACTTGAAACAGAGCCCACATGGGATGCTAGTGCTGCAGGCAGAGGCCCAACCCATTATACCATAACTCTGGCCCCAGTATAGACATTTCATTGTATTAATTCTTCCAATCTATGAACGTGGAAGATTGTTCCTTTTTTGTGTATGTCTTCTTTTTCTGTTCTTTTTTTTTTTTTAAATGATTGATTTATTTATTTGAGAGACGGAGTTACAGACAGAGAGTGGGAGAGACAGAGAAACCTTCGAAACACTGGTTCACACCCCAAATGGCCACAACAGCCGGATCTGCTGTGATCTGAATCCAGGATCCAGGAGCTTCTTCTGGGTCTCCCACATGGGTTCAGGAGCCCAAGTGTTTGGTCCATTTCTGCTCTTTTCTCAGGTGCATCAACAGGGAGCTGGATCAGAATTGGAGCAGCCTAGACTCAAACCAGAACCTATAAGGGATGCTGGCACTGCATGAGGAGGCCCAACCTTCTATGCCACAGCACCATCCCCCTAATTCTGTTCTTAATGTATTGTAATTTTCATTGTATAGACATTTCATATTATTGATTAAATTTATCCCAAGGTATTTACTTTTTTGTAGTTATTCTGAATGGCACTGATTTTAGATGTTCATTTTCAGCCATGACATTGTTTGTGTATACAAATGATTTTTTGGTTAATTATTTTATTATTTAGTAAATATAAATTTCCAAAGTACAGTTTATGGATTACAATGGCTTCCCCCCCCCCATAATTTCCCTCCCACTCGCACCCCTCCCATCTCCCACTCCCTCTCCCATTCCATTCACATCAAGATTCATTCTCAATTATCTTTATATACAGAAGATCGATTTAGTATATATTAAGTAAAGATTTCATCAGTTTGCACCCACACAGAAACACAAAGTGTAAAATACTATTTCAGAACTAGTTATAGCATTACTTCACATTGGATAACACATTAAGGACAGAGATCCCACATGAGGAGTAAGTACACAGTGACTCCTGTTGTTGACTTAACAATTTGACACTCTTGTTTATGGCGTCAGCAATCTCCCTAGGCTCTAGTCATGAGTTGCCAAGGCCATGGAAGCCTTTTGAGTTCGCCGACTTCGATCTTATTCCGACAGGGTCATAGTCAAAGTGGAAGTTCTCCCCTCCCTTCAGAGAAAGGTACCTCCTTCTTTGATGGCCCCGTTCTTTCTACTGGGATCTCACTCGCAGAGATCTTTCATTTAGGTCTTCTTTTTTTTTTTTGCCAGAGTGTCTTGGCTTTCCATGCCTAAAATACTGTCATGGGCTCTTCAGCCATATCCGAATGCCTTAAGGGCTGATTCTGAGGCCAGAGTGCTATTTAGTACATCTGCCATTCTATGAGTCTGCTGTGTATCCCGCTTCCCATGATGGATCCTTCTCTCCCTTTTTTATTCTATCAGTTAGTATTAGCAGACACTAGTCTTGTTTGTGTGATCCCTTTGACTCTTAGACCTATCAGTGTGATCAATTGTGAATTGAAATTGATCACTTGGACTAGTGAGATGGTATTGGTACATGCCACCTTGATGGGATTGTATTGGAATCCCCTAGCACAATTCTAACTCCACCATATGGGGCAAGTCTGATTGAGCATGTCCCAAATTGTACATCTCCTCCCTCTCTTATTCCCACTGTTATATTTAACAGGGATCACTTTTCAGTACAAATGATTTTTAAAATTTTTGTGTGCTGATTTTATATCCTCCATCTTTGCCTATTTCCCAATAGTCTCTCAGTAGAGTCTTTTGTTTCCCCAATCTAATGGATCATGTCATCTGCAAACAGGGGTAATTTGACATCCTACATTCTACTTTGTATCTCTTTGATTTGTTTCTCTTACCTAATGGCTTTAATACTTCCATGACAATATTAAATAGTAGCCGGCGCCGCGGCTCACTAGGCTAATCCTCCGCCTTGTGGCGCTGGTTCTAGTCCCGGTCAGGGCGCCAGATTCTGTCCCGGTTGCTCCTCTTCCAGGCCAGCTCTCTGCTGTGGCCAGGGAGTGCAGTGGAGGATGGCCCAAGTGCTTGGGCCCTGCACCCCATGGGAGACCAGGAGAAGTACCTGGCTCCTGCCATTGGATCAGCGCGGTGCACCAGCCGCGGCGGCCATTGGAGGGTGATCCAACGGCAAAGGAAGACCTTTCTGTCTGTCTCTCTCTCTCATTGTCCACTCGGCCTGTCAAAAAAAAAAAAAAATTAAATAGTAATGATGAGAGTGATCATCCTTGTCTAGTTCTGGATCTTAGTGGTTATGCTTCCAACTTTTTCCAATTTATTATGATTCTAGATGAGGGTTTGTCATATATTGTTTTAATTGTGTTGAAGTATATTCCTTCTATGTCCATTTCTAAAGGATTTTTACCATGAAAGGCTATTGTATTTTATCCAATGCTTCCTCTGCAGCTATCGCAATAATCATATGATTTTTATTCTTCTGTTTGTTAATGTGATATTTCACATTTGTTGATTTGCACATGCTGAATCAACCTTGCATCCCAGGGATAATTCCCCCTTGGTCTGGACAAATGATCTTTTTGATGTATTGTTGGATTCTGTTAGTATTTCTTGAGGATTTTTTCATCTACATTCATGAGGGATATTGGTCTACTTTTCTCTTTTGTGTTTCTTTTTCTGATTTTGGGATTAAGATAATGCTGGCTTCATAGAGTTTGGACTCTCTTCATTTCAATTGTTTTGAATACTTCAAGAATTTAGATTAATTCTTCTTGGTAGAATTTAGCAGTGAAGCCATCTGATACTGGCCTTTTCTTCACTGCCTGCTTATTACTGACTTAATATCAGCCTTGATTATTTTTCTATTCAGGTTTTCTATGTCTTTGAGTGTCAGTTTTGGTAAATTCTGTGCCTCCAATAATATATCCATTTTCTCTCAATTTTCGAATTTTTGGAATAATACTCTTAGTTATAATTCCTGATGATTCTTTGTATTTCTTTTTTCTTTTTTCTTTATTTATTTTTATTTTGACAGATAGAGTTAGTGAGAGAGAGAGAAAGAGAGAAAGGTCTTCCTTCCATTGGTTCATGCCCAAAATGGCCGCCATGGCCAGAGCTATGCTGATCTGAAGCCAAGAGCCAGGTGCTTCTTCCTGGTTTCCAATGTGGGTGCAGGTGCTCAAGCACTTGGGCCATCCTCCACTGTCTTCTCGGGCCACAACAGAGAGCTGGACTGGAAGAGGAGCAACCGGGACTAGAACCCAGCGCCCATAATAGATGCTGGCACCGCAGGCAGAGGATTAACCAAGTGAGCCACAGTGCCAACCCCATTTTTTAAAAGATGTATTTATTTATTTGAAAAGAAGAGTTACAGAGAGGCAGAGGCAGAGAGAGAGAGAAGTCCTCCATCTGTTGATTCACTCCCCAAATGGCTGCGATGGCTGGAGCTGCACTGACCCGAAGCCAGGAGCCAGGAGCTCCTCTGGGTCTCCCACGTGGGTGCAGAGGCCCAAGCACTTGGGGCATCTTGTACTGCTTTCCCAGGCAATTGCAGAGAGCTGGATCAGAATTGGAGCAGCTGAGTCCTGAACCAGTGCACATATGGGATGTCAGCACTGTAGGCAGCAGCTTTACCCGCTATAGCACTGTATTGGCCCCTCTTTGTATTTCTGGGGTATCATTTGTAACATCTCCTTTTTAATTGATAGTTTTATTAATTTGTGTATTCTCCCTTTTATTAGTTTTGCTTGAATGGGCCAGTGGTTTGTTAATTTTTTTATTCACAAAATAACAATTCATTTCACTGATTTTTATATATTTTTCATTTCCATTCTGTTTAGTACTTCTCTAATTTTTATTTCTTTCCTCCTACTAATTTTCATTTGGTTCTTACTTTTCTAGATCCTTGAAATGTATTGCTAGACCATTTATTGGATAACTTTCCAATTTTTTGATGTAGACACTAATTGCTATAAACTTTCCTCTAACTGCTTTTGCTGTATCCCTTGAGTTTAGATATGTTGAACTGTCATTTGCATTCATTTCAAGGATTTTTTTAAATTTCCCATTTGATTTCTTCTATGATTCACTGTTTATTCAGGAGCATTTTGTTCAGACTTCATGTATTGGTATATTTTCTAGAGTTTCTTATGTTGAGAATTTTCAGTTTCGTTCTATAATGGTCAGAGAAGATACATGGTATTTCAATTTTCTTGAATTTGTTGAGACTTGCTTATAGCCTAGTATATTGTATATCTTAGAGAAATTACATCTACTAATGAAAAGAATGATTATTTTGCAGCTGTATGTTGAAATGGTCTATAGATATCAATTAAAAAAATTTATTTGGTCAATAGTGTGGATTTGCTCTGTTGTTTCTTTGGTGATTTTTTTAATCTGGTTGATCTGTCCATTGATTAAAGAGTGATGATGTTGAAGACCCCGTTGTAATTGTATGGAAGCTATGTCTCCCTTTAGATCACTTAACACTTATTTTAAATAGTTGGATGACCTATTTTGGGTGCATATACATTTTTGTATTCACATCTTCCTATTGAATTGATCCCTTAATCAGTATATAATGACCTTTTTTCTCCTTTTTGACAGTTTTTGTCTTAAAGTCTATTTTTGTCTGAAATGAGAGTCACTTCTCTTGCTTTTGATTTCCATTTGCCTGGAATATCTTTTTCCATCCTTTCACATTCAGTCTTTGTGTATCTTTATTGGTAATGTATGTTTCTTGTAGGCAGCATTAGATGGGTTTTGTTTTTAAATCCATTCAGCCAGTCTGTACACTTTAATTGGAGAATTTATGCCAATTGCATTCAAGGTTATTAAAGATAAGAAATAACTTGGTCCGCCCAGTCTCCCAGAAATATTCCCATTTTTGTCTTCTCAATATTTAGCCATCTGGGTACTCCCCTTTTGATATTTTCATTAGGATCTTTGCATTCATTCTCCTGAATGATTTTGGCTTGCCATTTTCTTCTTGGTGGTGTCCTTGTCTGACTTTGAAATCATGCTATTAGTTTGAATTCTCCCCTCTGCCCTACCTTCTAAATTTGTGTAATATTTTCATTTTTCACTTTTAAATGTTTGGAAGAATTAATCAATAAACTCCTGTGTTGGTATAGCCAGGTCTCCCATGTGGGTGCAGAGGCCTAAGGACTTTGGCCATTCTCTGCTGCCTTCCAAGGCACATTAGCAGGGAACTGGATTGGAAGAGGAGCAGCCAGGACTCAAACTGGTGCCCATATGGGATGCTGGCACCCCAGGCTGGGGCTTTAACTCACTGTGCTACAGCACTGGCCCTGACATCTATTTTCATGCATTTCAAAATATTTACAAATTCCTTTGTGATTTCTTCTTTAATTATTGGATTATTCAAGATCTATTATTTAATTTCAGATATGAAGAAATTTTCAAGATACTTTCTTATTGAGTTACAATTCATTCGATAGCATTCACAGAATATACACTGTATGTTTCCGTCATTTGACTTTTTGGCCTAGCACATGGCTTTCCATGATACATGTTGTATTTGACCTTCAAAAGTGTTTTCTCATCAACATGTGTAGAGTAATAGAATTTGTGTTTTTACATTTTCCATATTTTTGATTAATTACCTCAAAAGTTTTGTTAGGATCTCCAGCTATCATCATGGATACCTGTATCTCTCCTTTCACTTTTTTTGGTATATTCTGTATAAATTTTGAGATTATATTTTTTGGCTAAATAAATAATGTATTTTTCTGTAGGTGTGACCTTTTTATCATTGTGAAATCTATCTTTATCTCTCCTAATACATTTTGCTCTAAGAGCTACTTTGATGAATTAGTTCCTCTCAGGTAGTACATCCATTTTTTTTAGTCTTAAACTGTCTCCATCTTTATATTTAAGCAAATTCTTATGAACAACATACAATTTTGTTTTTAATATAATTTGAAAATATTTAGTTTTAGTTAGAATTTTTAGATTGTATAAATGATATTTAGTTGATATCTGTTGTTTTTTCATTAATCTCTTCTGTTGCTTCTTTATTATACTTTCTTTATAAAAAGATTGATTATGTTAGATTTAAAACTTTTCTAAAGTACACCATTGGACAAGGATTAGAACATGTATGACAAACTACTGAAAACATCACCACTCTCAAAATCATGAAGATAGCCACCCCTAGCAAAAATTTCTTCACATCCATTATTGACACCCTTCCAACATTCATGCTTCATTATCCCTAGGCAATCGCTGATCTGCTTTCTATCACTATGTGTTAGTTTGCATTTTAAAAAGCAAAATATTACTCTTTTGTGAGTGGCTTCTTTCATGTAAGATAAGTTATAAGGTTAATAAATATTGGATGTATCAATTCTGAGTTCATTTTTATTGAAAAATTGTGTCCATGTATGAAATACAATTTGTTAAAAATTCTATGCTTTACAGATATTTGTTTTCTTTCCAAGATTTGAGTAGTGTGGGAATTTATGCATAAATCTTTAGATAGACATGTGCTTTCACTTTGTTTGGGTAAATAATTAAGAGTGAAATGGCTGGATTGTAAAATAGGTATACATTTACCTTTTTAAGAAATTGCCAAGATTTTCCAAAGTGGTTATACCATTTCATATCCATACCAGCAACATATGAGGTATAGTTCCTCTACATCCTCCCTCAAATTTGATGGGGTATTTCTTTGCAGTCGTTGTCATTCTTCTTGGTAGATAGGGATACGTCATTATGGTTTAGGTAATACTTCCCAAATGACTAAGGATATTGAGCATCTTTTCATGAGTGTGTTGACGATTTTCTTACAATCTATGATAAATTGTTTGAATATTTTCCTATTTTTATTGTAAGATCCTTATAATATTGAGTTTTAATGTTACTTTTATATTTTAGTAAAATAATTTCTTTTTTACAATTTAAGCCTTTATTTAGTGAGAAAGATGCATAGGAGAGTGAGAGCTTTATTAAGGGAGAGAGAGGTAAATCTGGGTTCATACCGAGCACCAGGAACCAGCCACATGGAGGAACATTTAGGCCAGGAAGCCTAGGGCGCATGGCCTTCGGGAGGCACAGGGCTACAGCAAGCCCCCTTCTGGCAAGAGGCCAGGGAAGAAGAGAAGTACCGGACACACCGTGTCCCAGGCTTTTAACCCACTTCCAAAGGGGAGTGGTTAATTAACCTGATTGGCTGGTGGGCACCCAGGTGTGGCCAGATACTGGCATGAGGTCACACATGGACGTGGTGAAGGTATCAGATAGGGCGTGAGGTCACTCCTCAAGTGGCTGCAACAGCCGAAGCTGGGCTGATCCAAAGCCAGGAGCCAGGAGCTTCTTCTGGGTCTCCCATGTAGGTGCAGGGGCCCAAAGACTTGGGCCATCTTCCACTACTTCCCCAGGCCATAGCAGAAAGCTGGATCAGAAGTGGATCAGCTGGAACTTGAACTAGCACCCATGTGGAATGCCGGCCCTGCAAGCGGCGGCTTTACCCTCTACACCACATCGCCAACCCCCTAGCTTGTGTTTTTATAGAGAAATACACACACAGTACAGAACATTATCTCTAGTTATCCTACAATAGAACACCAGAAATTCTTACTCCTGTCTAGCTCTAATCTAGTACTTGTTAATCAACTTTTTCCCATACTTCTTTCCTCCCTTCCCTCTACAGCCTCTGATAACCACCATTACAATTTTAACTTCTATGAGATTATTATTATTATTATTATTTTAGAATCCACATATAAGAGAGATCATGTGGTACCTTTCTGTGCTTGGTTTCTTTTACTTAACATAATGACCTTCAGTTCCATTCACGTTGTTACAAATGACAAGAGTTCTGTTTTATGGCTGAGTAGCATTCTATTGGGCATACATCAGACATTTTTTTATTCATTCACCAATGGATGGACACTTAGGTTGTTTCCATTTCTTGACTTTTTAATAGTGCTGCAATACACATGTGAGTGCAGATGTATCTTGTCAAAAGACTGATTTCATTTCCCTTAAATACATACTCAGGAATGCAACTGATAGATTTTGTAGTAATTCTATTTTTGTTTTTTGAAGAACTTCCATATTATTTTCCATAATGGCTCTTCCAATTTACATTCCTACCAATAACGTGCAACGTTCTTTTATCTCCACATTTTTGGCAACACTCATCTTTTGACTTTTTTAGTAACCAACCTAACTAGAATGAGATGATAACCCATTGAAGTTTTGATTTGTTTTTCCCTGATAAATAATAAGGTGATAATTTTTATGTACCTGTTAATGTGTCTGTTTTCCTTTGAGAAATGTCTGTTTTTAACTACTTTCTATTTTTAAAAGGATTATTTGCTTTTCTTTTATTTACTTGAGTTCTTGTATATTCTAAATATTAAACTTGATCAGATGTATAGCTAGCAAACCTTTTCTCCCATTCAATAGGGGTTTTTTTACTCCATTAATTGTTTCCTTTGCTATGCAGAAGTTCTTTAGGTTGATGAAACTCCATTTGCCTAATTTTGCATTAGTTCCCTGTGCTTTAGGGATCGTATCCAGGAAAATCGCCCATTTCACTGTCCTAAAGTATTTTCCCTTTGTTTTCTTCTAATAATTTCAAAGTTTCACGTCCATTTTGAGTTAATTTTAGCATATGATGAGAAATAAAGATTTAGTTTTGTTCTTCTGCATGTGGATATCTGCTATTTCTAGCACAATTTGTTTAAAAAACAAAGACTATTCTTTTTCCAATACATGTTCCTAGAATCTTTGTCAAAGATCAATTGGTTGTAAATGTGTAGGCTTACTTATAGGGTCTCTGTTCTTTTCCACTGATCTGTGAATCTGTTTATATACCCATATTATGTTGTTTTAATTATTGTAACTATAATATGTTTTAAAGTCAGGTAGTATAAGACCTCCTGATTTATTCTATTTTTTCAAGATTGCTTTGGCTATTTGGGATCTTTTGTGGTTCCACACAAATTTTACTAGTATCTTTTTTAGTTTTGTGAAAAATGTCATTGGGATTCTGATAGGGATAGAATTCAATTGGTAAATCACTTTGGATAGTAGGAACATTTTAACAATATGGATTCTTTTAACCCAAGAACATATGATGTCTTTCCATTTCTTTTGATCTTTTTTAATTTCTTTCATCAATAGTGTAATTATAGAAATCTTCTGCCTCTTTGGTTAAATTTATTCTAGGCTTTTATTTTATTTTGTAGCTATTGAAAATGGAATTGCTGTATTGATTTCTTAACCAGATGATAGACTATTAATACATAATAATGCTATAGATTTTAGCACGTTAACTTTGTATCCTGCAAGTTTGCTGAATTAATTAACAACCTTTCGGTGGCGTCTTCTGCATATCAGATCATGTCCTCTGCAAACACTGACAAGTTCTTCCTCCTTGTTGATTTTGATGTCCTTTGTTTCTTTTTCTTGCCTAATTGCTCTGGTGGGGCTTCCAGTACTGTGTTGAATGAAAGTAGTGAAACTGGGCATCCTTGTCCTATTTCAGATCTTAGAGAGAAAGCCTTCAACTTTTCCCCATTCAATCTGATGCTAACGGCTGGCATATTATGTGTGACATTTATTATGTTGCAATGTGCTCCTTCTATATCGAATTTGTTTAGGGTTTTCATCCTTGAGGGATGTTGAATCTTATCAAATGGCTCTTGCATTTTTTAAATGATCATATGATATTCTCCTTCATTCTGTTGATGTGAGGTATCACGTTTATTGATTTGTTCATAGTGAACCATCATTGCATCCCCAGAATGAATCATATCTGACCATAATAAATAATCTATTAAATGTATTGTTGGATTTTCTTTGATAGTATTTTGCTGAGGATTTTTACATCTACGTTCATAAGGGATAGTGAGCTGCGATTTCCTTTTTTGTTGCGTCCTTGTCTGGTTCTAGGTATCATAGTAGTATTGACCTCACAGAATGAGTTTGAAAGAATTCTGTCCCAATTTTGAAATAATTTATGAGGAACTGGTGTTAATTCTCCATTAAATGTTTGATAGAACTCAGCAGTGAAATCATCTACTCCAGGGATTTTCTTTGATGGGAGACTTTGTCTTACTGATTCAATTTTACTACTCATTATTAGTCTGTTTAGGTATTCTATTTCCTCACGATTCAGTCTTGATAAGGTGTAAGTGTCATGATAGCTATCAATTTATTCTATTATTAAATTTGTTTCCATACACTTGTTCATAATATCACTAATAATCCCTCATTTTTCTTTGGTGTCAGTCATGTCTCCATTGACTTCTCTGATTTTGTGTATTTCTCTTATTTTTTTTTTTTTGACAGGCAGAGTGGACAGTGAGAGAGAGAGACAGAAAGAAAGGTCTTCCTTTGCCGTTGGTTCACCCTCCGATGGCCACCGCGGCCGGCACGCTGCGGCCGGCGCACCACGCTGATCCGATGGCAGGAGCCAGGTACTTATCCTGGTCTCCCATGGGGTGCAGGGCCCAAGCACTTGGGCCATCCTCCACTGCACTCCCTGGCCACAGCAGAGGGCTGGCCTGGAAGAGGGGCAACCGGGACAGAATCCAGCGCCCCGACCAGGACTAGAACCCGGTGTGCTGGCGCCGCAAGGCGGAGGATTAGCCTAGTGAGCCGTGGCACCGGCCTGATTTCTATCTTTACTTTTTTTTCTTAGTAAGTGTAGATAATGATTTGTTTATTTTCTTCGTATCTTCAGAGAACCAGCTCTTTGTTTCATTTTTTTTTTTGTATTTTTAGTCCTCTGTGTCATAAGCTGTGCTCTGAGTTCATCATTTATTTTCTAATTTTTGGTTTGATTTATTC
The DNA here is from genome assembly GCF_051225735.1 of Oryctolagus cuniculus. Taxonomy (NCBI): domain Eukaryota; kingdom Metazoa; phylum Chordata; class Mammalia; order Lagomorpha; family Leporidae; genus Oryctolagus; species Oryctolagus cuniculus. The sequence continues at coordinate 78,186,777 of NC_142888.1, read as the reverse complement.
ACAATTTTCTAGTTCCATGAAGTGCAGCAAGAAATCATTTATTTGATATCTTTCAACTGTTTTGATACAGGCATTTATTTTTATAAAATCTCTTCTTAGCACTGCTTGTGTTGTATCATAGGTTTTGGTATGCTGTGTCCCCATTTTCATTTATTTCAAATTTTTAAAATTTCATCCATAATTTCTTCTTTGGACCATTGGTTGTTCAGGAGTCAACTGTATAATTTCCTTCTATTTATATAGTTTTCAAGGTTTTTATTACAATTGTTTTTGAGTTTTATTACAATGTGGTCAGAAAAAACTACTCAATATGATTTATTTTAAATTGGTTGAGACTTGATTTGTTACTTACCATATGACCTACTCCATAGATTATTCCATGTGCTATTGAGAAAGATGTGTGTTCTTCAACTGTTGGGTTATATACTCTATAGACGCCTCATGCACAATTGATCTAGGGTGGAATTTAACTGTTGTTTCTTTGTTGAGTTTTGCCTGGAAGCTTTGTACATTTCTGAGAGTGAGGCGTTAAACTTCCCTTCTGCTATTGAATTGGGGCGTTTTCTTACTTTTGGACTATTAATATTCGCCCTATGTGTTTGGGTGCCCCCAATATTGCATATGTATGTATTTAAAATTAGTATATCCTCTTGCTGAATTGAATCCTTTATTATTACATGGCGACTTCACCTGACTGTGTTTTACTGCTTTGGCTTTAATATCTATTTTATCGGATAGAAGTATGGCTACTCCTGCTTTCTTTGGGTTCCATTTGCATGAAATATATTGCTCCATCTTCTCAATTTCAATCACTCCATGTGTTTACAGTTGAACTGAGTTTCTTGTAAACAGTATATAGTTTTTTTTAAAAAAACAAAAATCTGGTCACTCTATGTCTTTGAGAATTTAGCCTATTTACATTTAAGGTAACTATTTTTAGATAAGGTCTTACTACTGTCATTTTTATCTGTATTTTATATTTTTTTGTAATTTCTTTCTCCCTCTGTTATAATCTTCATTTGTGTGTGAGTTTTTCTAGTAGTTATGCTTTTATTCCATGCTTATTATTTTTGGTAAGTCTATTGTAAATTTTTTGATTTTTCATTATCATAAGGCTTCCAAAAATTCTTTTGGTTATTACAATCTATTTTGAAATTATAGCAACTTAACATTGATTATATAGATAAGGAAAGAGACAAAAGGAATTAAAATACCAATAAAAATTTTATACTTATGCTCCATATCTCCCATTTTGAATTTATGGTGTTCCATTTCACTTATTTATATAATGTCAATGTCTTAAAATTTTAGTGTAATAATTTATTTTAGTCTCCACACTGAAGATACGAAAGGTTAATGTACCATGTTTGCAATATTGAAGTATTCTGAATTTCTTTTTATCATTACTCTTAGCAGTGAGTTTTCTACCTTCCAAGATTTTTTTTTCTTGCACTCATTAGCACTTCTTTCTTTCCTTTTAAAAATTTTCAGCTAACATGTCTTTTAACACAGGTCTGATGATGAAAAATTCTCTCAGTTTTCATTTGTCTGGGAATGTCTTTATCTCCCTCACGTATGTGAAGGATAGCTTTGCTGGATACAGTATTCTTGGCTGGTATTTTGTCCCTTTAGTACTGTAAAAGTCTCATCCCACACCCTTGTGCTTGTTAAAGTTTCTGCTGAGTAGCCTGTAGTCAGGTGATTGGGACCACTATACATGTTATTCAATTCTTTTCTCTTGAAGCTTTGAGAATTCTCTGTTTGTGTTTAATCTTAGAGAGCTTGAAATAATACATCATGGGGTAGACTTGATTGGGTTGACTCTGACTGGCAATCTTTGATATTCTTGTACATGGATACTTGTACTTTCTTGAGGTTTGGGAAGTTTTCACTTGTTATCACTTTGAATATGGTTTCTGGCCATTTGGCATTCTGAAGTTCCTCTTGAATCCCAATCATTTCAATATATGCTCTACCTGTGCTCCCAAAGTTTCCATAATCTGTCTTCATTACTCTTGATGATTTTTTTCTTCCTCCCAATGTGTATTTTCAAAAAGCCTGTCTTTGGGATCACTGATTCTTTTTTTTTTTATTTAATAAATATAAATTTACAAAGTACAACTTTTGCATTGTTGTGGCCTTTCCCCCCATAACTTCCCTCCCACCCGCAACCATCCCATCTCCCACTCCCTCTCCCATCCCATTCTTCATCAAGATTCATTTTCAATTATTTATATATACAGAAGATCAACTTAGTATATACTAAGTAAAGATTTCAACAGACTGCACTCACACAGCCACACAAGATATAGAGTACTGTTCAACTAGTAGTTTTACCGTTAATTCTCATAGTACAACGCATTAAGGACAGAGATCCTACATAGGGAGCAGGTGCACAGTGACTCCCGTTGTTGATTTAACAATTGACACTCTTATTTATGATGTCAGTAATCACCTGAGACTCTTGTCATGAGCTGCCAAGGCTATGTAAGCCTCTTGAGTTCACCAACTCTGATCTTATTTAGACAAGGCCATAACACAGTTGAGGTTCCTTCCTCCCTTCAGAGAAAGGTGCCTCCTTATTTGATGGCCCGTTCTTTCTGCTGGGATCTCATTCACCAAGATCTTTCATTCAGGTAATTTTTGCCACAGTGTCTTGGCTTTCCATGCCTGCAAAACTCTCATGGACCTTTTAGCCAGATCCCAATGCCTTAAGGGATGATTCTGAGGCCAGAGTGCTGTTTAGGGCATTTGCCATTCTTTGAGTCTGCTGCGTATCCTGCTTCTCCCGTGGGATCATTCTCTCCCTTTTAATTCTATCCTTCAAGATTTGCAGACACTGGTCTTATTTGTGAAATCTCTTTGACACTTAACCTATCTTTTTGATCAATTATGTACTTAAACTGATCACTTTAACAAGAGAGCTGGCATTGGTATATGCCTCCTTGATGGGATTGAATTGGAATCCCCTAGCACATTTCTAGCTCTACCATTGGAGTTAAGTCCGAGTGAGCATGTATTGAACTGTATATCTCCTCCCTCTCTTATTTCCACTCTTATATTTAACAGAGTTCACTTTTCAGTTAATTTTAAACACCTAAGAATAATTGTGTATTAATTACAGAGTTCAAATCAATGGTATTAAGTAGAACAAAAAAATACCAAAAGGAATAAAATAATAAGTTGTTCCTCAACAGTCATGACAAAGGATGATCTGGTCATTGTTTCTCATAGTGCCCATTTCACTTCAACAGGTTTCCCTTTAGGTGCTCGGTTAGTTTTCATCAATCAGAGAGAACATATGATATTTTCCCTTTTGGACTGGCATATTTCACTCAGCATTATATTTTCCAGATTCCTCCATTTCATTGCAAATGACCAGATTTCATTTTTTTTTTACTGCTGTTCACTGATTCTTATTTCTGATATTTTCTGCTTTGGTTCCTTCAATCATGTTTTAGTTTTATTTTCTTTTGCTTTAAACTGTATCAGGGCCAGTGCTGTGGTGTAGCAGGTAAAGCTGCCACCTGCAGTGCTGGCATCCCATATGGGCACTAGTTTAAGTTCCAGCTGCTCCACTTCTGATCCAGCTCCTGGTGGATGCACCTGGGAAAGCAGTGAAAGATGGGCCAAGCTCTTGGGCCCCCGCACCCACCTGGGAGACCTGGAAGAAGCTCCTGGCTCCCGGCTTCGGATCAGCCCAGCTCTGGCCATTGTGGCCATCTGGGGAGTGAACCAGCAGATGGAAGACCTCTCTCTCTCTCTCTCTCTGCCTCAGCCTCTCTGTAACTCTGCCTTTCAAATAAATAAATAAATCTCTTAAAAATGTATTGATATAAAGAGAACAGAGTTCACATATTTCATGGGTACAGTTCCAAGAATAGAAGCATACTTCCCTCACTACATCATTACCCCCAATTCCTCTCCTCCCTCCCCACTCTTTCTCAGTTTTTGCAAACATGTAATTTTAATCCACTCTATATTCACAGGCTTAATTTGCCACTAAAATTAATTTTGAACAAGTAAAAAGTAGGAAGGCCTAATTCCACAGGAGTATATATAAGGGTTAAAATTTCGTATCTGAAAATATCCACTTAATTACTATACATTTTTGTATTCTGTATTAAGTGCCATATATCACAGAAACCATATGTTTGTCTTTTTTGAGACTGACTTATTTTACTGAGCATAATGGTTTCCAGCTGCATCCATTTTGCTAAAAAGACAGGATTTCATTCTTTTTTATGGCTGCGTAGTATTCCGTAGTATATACAAATCACATTTTCTTTTCTTAATTGCCAAATAACACATTTATGTGGAAGATACAAGAAAACTTACAAAAACAAAAAAAATCTCAAATTATTCCAATTCCTACAATAATAATAAATTTGCAAATTAATTAATGCTATTGCATGAATATACCTTACTCAACTTTCAAATTCATTTAACTGCTTCACATATAATTTAATACTTAAAAAGACTATAGCTAAATTATTTAATAATATTTATAGAGCATTACTTTTCTGTGCAGACATGTTTCCTATCAGTACTCAATTAATGCTAAAAATAAAAAATGACATTTTTATTGTGATATGTGACTGATTCATGAATTAACAATTAGCAATTTAGATGACATAATGATCAACAACAAGAATAATCTGGTAACTGCTCATTGTACAATTTTGTCCATAGTCATCTAAAACCAAGAATTTGATAACATATTCGACTTAGTTGCATTACATGCTTTCATGTGTGGGGATTGAGCAACAAAAAGAGATACACAGTAAACTTTTAATTTTTCCTTTTCCTTTTTTTTTTAGAGCAACTCCATGATCTGGGGGCTGGCTAGTACAACACAGAGAACAAAAATAAATCATACAAATGGTACTTACCACCAATGCCAGTGCTCATCTCATTATGATTATAACCAAGTATATTATTAATTTTTGTGTTACTTGCTTTTCTTTAGCATATAAACCAAAGCCATTAACTTGACTTGAGTTATATACACAATACATACACAAAACACTTTTCATAAGTAATATTACATTTTAAAATATTAGAATCCTAGTATCTGTGCTGATTTATAGTTTGGCTTAATTGAACAAGAAAATAACAGCATTCAAGTAGGAAGTGTATACTGATACTAAAGCTTTTTTTTGATATTTTTCATTTATTTATTTGAGTGGTAGAGTTACAGACAGTGAGAGGGAGAGACAGAGAGAAAGGTCTTCCTTCTGTTGGTTTACTCCCCAAATGCCTGCAACGGTCGGAGCTCTGCTGATTCAAAGCCAGGAGCCAGGTGCTTCTTACTGGTCTCCCATGTGGATGCAGGGGCCCAAGCACTTGGGCCATCTTCTACTGCTTTCCCAGGCCACAGCAGAGAGCTGGATAGAAAGAGGAGCAGCCGAAACTAGAACTGGCGCCCATATGGGATGCTGGCACCGCAGGCAGAGAATTAACCAACTGCATCACAGCGCCAGCCACACTAAAGCTCCTAAAAGTTTAGAACACATTCCTTTCCCTTTGTGCTTACCACAGGTTGCACAATGTCCTGAAAGCATTCATTATTAGAAAAATGTCAATCACAGCTTTCATAACTTGCGTTGGAAGGAATAATAAGAAAGTAAATTAGAAAGTGAGATTTCATCTTTGTTTTCAAACAAGTGGTCTGAATTTTTCTTCTTATAGAAAATATTTAAATCACTTCATTATAAATATATCTAAACCATTAAATTTTGAACCTTTCCAGTAGAGACCAGCACACTGTTTACACAAAGTCTGTAAGAAGAGGTCAGTAGAGATATCTAATCTTAAATCATGACATCATCCATTCAAATCATTGATGTAATCCCTTGCTAGTAAGAGCACATCAGGCTCTTACCAATGGATATGCCACTGGTGATCTTTGATAGAAGTCAGCTTCAAAAACTGAGATTTTTCAGCTACAGTCATCCATTCTTTAACATCTTTTTTATTAGCAAAAATCAGCAATCCAGCTTTCCTTATGTTCTCATGTGCTAAAAATCCTCTCTCTGTCTGAACTGTCCACAACAACTATTACTAACTCTTAGTATAGTAAGTGGTCCAGGAAGAATGAAGAAACTCTTGGCCACCAGTATCCCACATTAGGAAATGTGTATTATTAATCACTACTCTTCTACATTACTTCCTATTATAGGAGATGTATATACAACTTCATTCACAGAAAATTGCTAAAGGATGATAGTTTTCTTTGCATTATCCAGCTCCTGGTGATTGAACAATCTCCATATCCTGGTGAAGAGAATTCCCATTCTCAGGCAATAGGCGCCCTCCAGCCGCCCAGGCCCACCTGGCCTTCCCAGGCTCACACTGAGGGGCAGAAACATGTGCTGGAGCCTCCACCTCTGCTGCTGCTGCTCCTGCACTGGCCACTGCCCACTTTGAGGGAACTGGAAGAAGACCAAGCCCAGGCCACCCTGCCCCACTGCTGCCACCATAGCAGTCACCTGACTCACGGACATCACTTCTGTGTTGTCTGTGATGAGCCTCTCTGACCAGCAACCTCCCCAGCTCCTCTATGGCAGCTGTGGTGGTGGCATCTATACAGGTGGCCTCCATATTCTTAATCCAGTCAACAGCTAATGGAATCTGGGTTGATTCAATGTCTTAACTATGTTAATTGAGATACAATAAACATATGGGTACAAATAACTCTTTCATATTCTGATTTCATTTTCTTTGGGTAAATTCCAGAGAGTGGGATAGCTGGGACATATGGTAGATCTATTTTCAGATCTCATCTGCAGTCTTCAATAATGGTAGTACTAGTTTATATTCCAACCAACAGTGGATTAGGAAACCTTTTCCCCCAATCCTAGCCAGCATTTGTTATATTTTATTTTTGTGTGATAGCCATTCAAACTGAGGTGAGGTGAAACTCATTGTTGTTTTGATCTCCATTTCCCTAATGACTAAGGATCCTGAGCATTGTTTCATGCGTCTGTTTACCATTTGTAGTTCATCCTTTGAAAAATGACTGTTCCTGTTCTTTGCCCATTTCTTAACTGTTTGTTTTGTTGTTGTTGAATTTCATGAGCTCTTTGTCAATCCTGGCTGTTAATCCATATCAGTTGCATAGTTCGCAAATATTTTCTCTCATTCTGTCAGTTGCCTCTTCACTTTGTGGAATGTTTCATCTGCAAAGAAGCTTCTTAGCTTGATATAATCCTATTTGTCTATTTTTGTCTTTATTGCCTGTGCTTCTGGGTCTTTCCCAAGAAGTCTTTGCCTATGCCAATGTCTCACAGAGTCCCCCCCCATGTTTTCCTCTTGTAATTTTATGGTATCAGGTTGTAGATTTAGATCTTTGATCCATTTTGAGTTGATCTTTGTATAAGGTGTAAGGTAGGTCTTGTTTACTACTTCTACATGTGTAGATCGAATTTTCTCAGCAACATTTGTTGAAAAGACTGTCCTAGCTCCAGGAATTCATTTTAACTCATTTGTCAGAAATTAATTGGTTTAAGATGTATGAATAAATTTCTAGGGTTTCTATCCTGTTCTATTGGTCTACAGGTCTGTTTTTGTTCCAGTACCAGGGTTTTTTTTTTGGTTATAACTGCCCTGTAGTATGTCTTGAAATCTGTTGATCTGGTATTGTAATACTTTTGGCTATTTTTTGTTTGTTTGTTTAAGATTGCTATAGCTATTTCAGGTCTCTTGCATTTCACATGAATTTTATCATATTTTTTTCTAGATCTGAAAAGACTGGCATTAGTATTTTGATTTTATTGCATTTAATCTGTAAATCTCTGTTGGTAGCATAGACATTTTGATGATATTAATTCTTCCATTCCATGAACATGGAAGATTTTTCTGGTTTTTTTTTTTTTTGTCTTCTACTTCTTTCTTTAATGTTTTGTAATTTTCAAAGTAGTGATCTTTCACATCCTTGATTAAATTTATTACAAGGAATTTAAGATTTTTGTAACTATTGTGAATGAGGCTAATCTTACAATTTCTTTCTCAGCCATAGCATTGTTTGTGTATACAAAGGCTGTTGATTTTTGTGTGTTGATGTTATATCCTGTGACTTTATCAAACTCTTATGAGTTCCAATAGTCTCTTAGTGGAATCATGTCATCTGCAAACAGGGATAATTTAACTTCCTCCTTATCTACAGTATAGACCAAATGGAACTAATTGATATCTACAGAACATTTCATCTAACAGTTGCAGATTGCATATTCTTTGCATCAATGCATGAAACTTTCTCTAGGCCTGACCATATACTAGGGCATAAAGCAAGTCTCAGCAAATTAAAAAGAATTGAAATCATACCACGTATCTTTTCTAACCACCATGGAATTAAGCTGGAAGTTACCAAATTAAGAAACTCTGGAACATATTCAAACACATGGAGACTGAACAACAAGCTCCTGAATAAACACTGGGTATTAGAACAAATCAACAGGGAAACCCAAAAATGCCTGGAAACAAATGGATATGATATTACAGCATATCAAAACTTGTGGAACACAGCAAAAACAGTGTTAAGAAGGAACTTTATAGCAATTAGTACCTTCATCAAGAAATTGGAAAGGCATCAAATAAATGATCTAAAAATGATCTAACAATGCATCTCAAGGACCTAGAAAAACAACAGCAAACTAAACCAAAAATTAGTAGGAGGAAGGAAATAATTAAAATTAGAGAAGAAATTAACAAAATTGAAACCAAAAAATGATACAAAAGATTAGTGAAATGAAGAGCTGAGTTTTTGAAAAACTAAACAAAATTAATACACCATTGGCCCAACTAACAAAAAAAAGAGGGAGAAGACCTAAATCAATAAAATCAAAGATGAAAAAGATACTAACAATGGAGACCACAAAAATAAAATGAATCATCAGGAATTACTACAAACAGCCATATGCCACAAATTGGAAAATCTAGAAGAAATGGATTGATTTCTGGATTCAGTCTGCCAAAATTAAGACATGAAGACATAGAAATCCTAAAAAGACCAATAACTAAGACTCCCAACACAGAAAAGCCCAGGACCAGATGGCTTCACTGCTGATTTCTACCGAACTTTTAAACAATGATGAATTTTAATTCTTCTCAAACTATTCAAAATAATTGAAAGGGAAGTAAATCTTCCAAACCCCTTCTATGAGGCCAGCATCACCTTAATTTCAAAACCAGCAAAAGATACAACAAAGAAAGACAACTATAGACCAATATTCTTGATGAACGTAGATGCAAAAACCCTCAACAAAATACTAGCTAATCTAATCCAACAATACATCAGAAAGATCATTCACCAGGACCACGTGGGATTTATCCCTGGTATGCAGGGATGGTTCAACATATGTAAATCAATAAATGTGATACATCATATTAACCAATTAAAGAATAAAAACCCTACGATTATCTCAATAGATGCAGAGAAGGCATGCTATAAAATACAATATCCTTTCATGATAAAAACCTTAAGCAAATTAGGTATAGAAGGAACAGTCCTCAACACAATCAAGGCAATATATGACAAACCCATAGCCAGCATCATATTGAATGGGGAAAATTTGGAAGCATTTCCATTACAATCCAGAACCAGAGAAGGATGCCCACTTTCACTGTTGCTCTTCAATATAGTTCTGGAAGTTTTACCCAGAGCCATTTGGAAAGAAAAAGAAATCTATCATGTTTTTATTTTATTTAGTGTACTTTTTAATTGAAGGATTACTATTTTATTTCGCTTAATTATTTCTATATTGATTCTCTCCATTTTAATATTAAGTAGTTTGTGTTCTCTTGAAATTCATTGAGTTTCCTTAAAATTGATAATTTGAAATCTTCAAGTTTTTGAAAATTTCAATCCTTGAGTGGTTGTTTATGGCTCCTTATTGCACAATTTTATGGTGGGCCTAGCACTATGGTTAAGTTCCATCTCCCTCCCCCAAAAAGGAAGCATTTTGGTACAAATTGCTCCTTGGAGGCTGTGGAGGAGTACATGGACAACTCTTTCCTTCCTACTTTCTTCAATGTGACTTTCGTAATTATTATACTAAACCCAGGCACTATATTCTCCTACCTGGTTTATGTGCCTCTTGTGAAACTGACTTGATGTGCTAAATGTTGTCCAAGTTGGTGTCTTGATAGGGAGGCAGTCCTTGGAGCATCTTCCTTAACCATCATCTTGGTTCCCTCCCTCTCGCTGTATTTCTAACATATATGATTTGGTACACAATAAGAACTCACATGAACTCTCATAAAATGAATTATGATATTAATATAAACACATAACCTTTCTTTGGTTAGTGTTAGCATCTTATTTTTTTATATCATCTATATTCCTATAACTAAGACATAATTCACACAAATTCACAGTTTTAAAGGGTAAAATTCAGGACTTTTTAATAAATCACAAAGCTATATTGCCATCATCACTACTCAGTTTCCTAAAGATTTATAATCCCACAGAGGTACTGCTTACTTGTGCCAGTTCCAAACTGCTTTGATTGTAACTGCCCTATACGATGTCTTAAAATCTGGTATTGTGATGATGTTGACTTTTGGTTTTGTTGTTTCAGAGTGTTTTAACTATTCTTGTTCTCTTTTATTTCCATATGCATTTTAGCATCATTTTCTCTAGACCTGAGTAACATGTAACATATTTTGATTGAATCTGTAAATTGCTTTCAATAATATAGACATTTTGATGTTATTCATTCTTCCAATCCACGAACATGGGACATTTTTCCATTTTATGTGTCTTCTGCTTCTTTTTTAATGTTATAATTTTTATCGTAGGGATCTTTCACCTCCTTGGTTAAATTTATACAAAGTATTTAAAATTTTTTTTTAGTTATTGTGAATAGGATTGATCTTAGAAGAGAAGTGCCTTGTCAGCTGTGGAATGGCCTGTGTATATAAAGGCTATTGATTTTTGTGTGTTAGTTTTACATAGTGAAACTTTACCAAACCAGTTTATGAGTTCCAAAAGTCTCTTTGTGGAGTCTTTCAGTTCTCCATATATAGAATCATGTCATCTGCAAATAGGGCTAATTTTATTTCCTCCCTTCCAATTTGTGTAACTTTGACTTCTTTATTTGTCTAATGGCTCAGGCTAAAACTTTCAGGACTACATTAAAAAGCAATGGTGAAATTGGGCATCTTTGTCTGGTTCTGGATCTTAGTGGAAATGCTTCCAACCTTTCCCCATTCAATAAGATGTTGGCTATGGGTTTGTCATAAATTCACTCCCTTTCAGTTGTATTCAATTGCTTGAGAGAATTGTAATCAGTTTTTCTTTAAAAAACTGGTAGAATTCAGCATTCAAGACATCCAATCCTGGGCTTTTCTTTGTTGGGAGGGTGTTTTTTACTGATTTCAATCATCATCTTGGATATTGCTCCGCTTAGGCTTTTTATTTCTTTATGACTCAATTTTGGTGGATTGTACATGTCTTTAGAATCTATCCATTTCCTCTAGACTTTCTAATTTGTTGACATATTGCTGTTTGTAGTAATTCCTGATGATTCTTTTTTATTTCTGAGGTATCCATTGTTGCATCTCCTTTTTCATCTGTGATTTTATTAATTTGGGTCTTCTCTTTTTCTCTCTATTTTTTTTTGGATGGTTTGTCCAATGATGTATCAATTTTGTTTACTTTTTCAAAAAACCAGCACTGCACTTCACTAATCTTTTGTAATTTTTGTTACAATTTTGCTTATTTCTTCTCTAATTTTAATTATTTCTGTCCTCCTACTAATTTGTGTTTTGGTTTGTTGTTGTTTTTCTAGGTCCTTGAGATGCATTGATTGTTTATTAATTATTTATTTGATGACTTTCTGATTTCTTGATTTAGGTGCCAATTGCTATAGACTTCCCTCTTAACTCTACTTTTGCTGTATCCCATAAGTTATGATACAATGTATTGTTATCTTCATTTGGTTCCTGAAATTTTTGATTTCCCTTTTGATTTCTTATATTACTGTTCATTCAGGAACATGTTGTTCAGTCTCCATGTGTTTGTATATTTTCTAGAGATTCTTGAGTTGTTAATTTCCAGATTCATTCCATTGGAGTCAAAAACAATGCATGGTATGATTTCATTTTTTTTTAATTTGCAGAGACTTGCTTTATGGCCTACCATACGGTCTATCATAAAGAACATTCCAAGCACTGATGGAAAGAATTTGTATTCTGCAATTGTGGGAATAAAGGTTCTGTAGATATCAGTTAGGTCCATTTGGTCCTTAGTATTAAGTAGCTCTGTTGTTTCTTTGTTTATTTTTCTGACAACCTGATCTGTACTTTGATGAAAGAGGGGGGTTAAAGTCCCCCATTAATGCTGTATTGGAGACTATGTCTCCCTTTAGGTCCATTAACGTTTGTTTTAAAAAGAGAGTTCTGTGGCATTGGGTTCATATACATTTATTATAGTCAATACTTCCTGTTAAATTGATCTCTTCATCATTACATAATGCTCTTTTTTGACATTTTTAACAGTTTTAATGTTAAAGTCTATTTTGTTTGATATTAGAATGACTAAACTTGCTCATTTTTGGTTTCTGTTACCATGGAATATCTTTTTTCTATCTTTTCACTTTCAGTCTATGTGTATCTTTTTTGATAAGATATGTTTCTTGTAGGCAGCAAAGATGGATCTTGTTTTTTAATCCATTCAGCCAGCGTATATCTTTTAATTGGAAAATATAGGCCATTTACATTCAAGGTTATTATTGATAATTAACAGTTTAACCCTGTCATTTTCCCATAAATATACTTATTGTGTGCTTCAGCTTTCTTTTTCTTTTTTTATTGCAATTCTTTTTTTAACTTTTATTAAATAAAAATAAATTTCCAAAGTACAACTTTTGGATTATAGTGGCTTTTTCCCCCCATAACCACTCTCCCACCCGCAACCATACAATCTCCCACTCCCTCGCCCATCCCATTATTCATCAAGATTCATTTTCAATTATCCTTATATACAGAAGATCAACTTGGTATATACTAAGAAAAGATTTCAACAGTTTGCACCCACACAGAAACACAAAGTGTAAAGAATTGTTTGAGTACTAGTTATACCATTAATTCACATAGTAAAACATATTAAGAACAGAGATCCTACAAGGGGAGTAACTGCACAGTGACACTTGTTGTTGATTTAACAATTGACACTCTTATTTATGACGTCAGTAATCTCCCTAGGCACTTGTAATGAGCTGCCAAGGCTATGGAAGCCTCTTGAGTTCGCAAACTCCAATATTATTTAGACAAGGCCATAATCAAAGTGGAAGTTCTCTCCTCCCTTCAGAGAAAGGTACCTCCTTCTTTGATGGCCTGTTCTTTCCGCTGAGATCTCACTTAAAGAGATCTTTCATTTAGGTCTTTTTTTTTCCATTTTTTGCCACAGTGTCTTGGCTTTCCATGTATGAAATACTCTCTTTGTAGATTCTGGTTGTTAATCCTTTATCAGTTGCATAGTTTGCAAATATTTTTTCCCATTCTGTCGGTTGCCTCTTCACTTTCCTGACTGTTTCTTTTGCAGTACAGAAACTTCTCAATTTGATGCAATCCCGAATGTTAATTTTGGCTTTGACTTCTTGTGCTTCTGGGGTCTTTTCCAAGAAGACTTTGTGCCTATATCTTGCAGGGTTTCTCCGATGTTCTCTAATAATTTGGTGGTGTTGGGTCATAGATTTAGATCTTTAATCCATGTTGAGTGGATTTGTGTGTAAGGTGAAAGGTAGGGGTCTTGCTTCATGCTTCTGCATGTGGAAATCCAGTTTTCCCAGCACCATTTGTTGAATAGATTGTCCTTGCTCCAGGAATTGGCATTAGATCCTTGATCAAATATAAGTTAGCTTTAGATGTTTGGATTGATTTCTGATGTTTCAATTCTGTTCCATTGGTCTATCCATCTGTATCCATCTGTTTCTTTAACATCTGTTTCTGTTTTGATTATAACTGCCCTGAAGTATGTCCTGAAATCTGGTATTGTGATGTCTCTGGCTTTGTTTATGTTGTACAAGATTGCTTTAGCTATTCAAGGTCTCCTGAGCCTCCATATGAACTTCAGCATCATTTTTTCAGATCTGAGAAGAATTTCTTTGGTATTTTGATTGGTAACACATTGAATCTATAAATTGCTTTTGGGAGAATGGACATTTTGATGTTATCGATTCTTCCAATCCATGAGCATGGAAGATTTTTCCATTTTTTTGGTATCCTCTTCTATTTCTTTCTTTAAGGTTTTCTGATTCTGGCCATGGGTTTTTCACAAATTGCCTTGATTGTGTTCAGAACAGTTCCTTCTATACCCAATTTGCTTAGAGGTTTCATCATGAAGGGTGTTGTATTTTATCAAATGCTTGCTCTGCATATATTGAGATAACCATATGGTTTTTCTTCTGCAGTTTGTTAATGTGGTGTATCCCATTGATTGACTTGTGAACATTGAACCATCCCTGCATACCAGGGATAAATCCCACTTGGTCTGGGTGGATGAGCTTTCTGATGTGTTGTTGCATTCTATTGGCCAGAATTCTATTAATGATTTTTGCATCTATGATCATCAGGGAAATTGGTCTGTAATACTCTTTCTTTTTTTAAACTTTTATTTAGTAAATATAAATTTCCAAGGTACAGTTTATGGGTTACAATGGCTTTTTCCCCCCATAAATTCCCTCCCACCCACACCCCACCCATCTCCCGCTCCCTCTCCCATTCCATTCACATCAAGATTCATTTTCAATTATCTTTATATACAGAAGATCGATTTAGTATATATTAAGTAAAGATTTCATCAGTTTGCACCCACACAGAACATAAAGTGGAAAATACTATTTGAGTACTAGTTATAGCATTAATTCACACTGGAAAACACATTAAGGACAGAGATCCCACATGAGGAGTAAGTACACAGTGACTCCTGTTGTTGACTTAACAATTTGACACTCTTGTTTACGGCGTCAGCAATCTCCCTAGGCTCTAGTCATGAGTTTCCAAGGCTATGGAAGCCTCCTGAGTTTGCTGACTTTGATCTTATTTAGACAAGGTCATAGTCAAAGTGGAAGTTCTCTCCTCCCTTCAGAGAAAGATACCTCCTTTGATGGCCCCGTTCTTTCTACTGGGATCTCATTAGCAGAGATCTTTCATTTAGGTCCTCCATTTTTTTTCCCAGAGTGTCTTGGCTTTCCATGCCTAAAATACTCTCATGGGCTCTTCAGCCAGATCCGAGTGCCTTAAGAGCTGATTCTGAGGCCAGAGTGCTGTTTAGGACATCTGCCATTCTATGAGTCTGCTGTGTATCCCGCTTCACATGTTGGATCATTCTCTCCCTTTTTTATTCTATCAGTTAGTATTAGCAGACACTAGTCTTGTTTATGTGATCCCTTTGACTCTTAATCCTATCATTATGATCAACTGTGAACTGAAATTGATCACTTGGACTAGTGAGATGGCATTGGTTCATGCCACCTTGATGGGATTGTATTGGAATCCCCTGGCACATTTCTAACTCCACCATTTGGGGCAAGTCCGATTGTTCATGTCCCAAATTGTGCTTCTGTAATTTTCTTTCAATGCTGCATCTTTTTCAGGTTTAGGAATTTAGGTGATGCTGGCTTTATAGAAAGAGTTTGGGAGGATTCCCTCTTTTTCAATTGTTCTGAATAGTTTGAGAAGAATTGGAGTTAGTTGTTCTTTTTATGTCTGATAGAATTCAGCAGTGAATCCATCTTGTCCTGTGTTTTTCTTTATTGGGAGTGCCTTTATTACTGATTTCATTTCTTACTTGGTTATGGGTCTGTTTAAGTTTACTATGTCTTCATGGTTCAATTTAGGTAGGTTGCATGTGTCCAGGAATCTATCCATTTCTGATAGATTTCCCTGTTTGTTGGCATACAACTCTTTTTAGTAATTTCTGATAACTCTTTTTATTTCTGTGGTGTCTGTTGTTACATTCCCTTTTTCATCTCTGATTTTATTGATTTGGGTCTTTTCTCTTCTTTTTTTAGTTAGGTGGGCCATCTCAAGGACCTAGAAAACTGCAGCAAACCAGACTTAAAACTAGTAGGAGAAGAGACATAATTAAAATTAGAGAAGAAATCAACAGAATGGAATCAAAAAATTTCAAAAGATCAACAAAATGAAGAGCTGATTTTTTGAAAAAAAAAAAAAAATTGACACATATTGGCCCAACTAACTAAAAAAAAGAAGAGAGAAGACCCAAATCTTTTGTCTTTTACTAGGAGATTTTCTGCCTTTCCATTCTTTGGTAATGATGACTATCTTTCTGTGTTTCTTTGTGTAGCACATACGTCATTTATAAGGCTTGACAAGTGGTGACAAAATCTTTGTTTCTGTTTATTATGGAAGGTCTTTATTTCACCTTCATTCATAATGAGAGCTTTGCAAGGTACAGTATTCATGTTGGCATTTTTTTTTTCTTTTAAGGCTTAGACTCTGCCTCTCCATTCTCTCCTAACCTTTAGGGTTTCTTATGAGAAATCAGCTGTGAGTCTAATTAGAGACCTTCTGAAAGTAATCTGTTGTTTCTCTCATGCAAATTTTACAATCTTCTCTTTATGTTTTACTGTGGAAAGTTTGACAACGATGTGTCATGGTGAAGATCTTTTCTGGTCATGTCTATTAATAGTTCTATGTGCTTCATGTATGTGGATGTCCATTTCTTTATCAAAATTAAGGAAGTTTCCATAATTATTTCACTGAACAGGCCTTCTAATCCATTCTCTCTTTCCACACCTTCAGAAGCTCCTGAGACCCATTTCTTGGTCCTTTTTTAGTATCCTATGAATCTCAAACTTTGTTTTTAATTTTTCTAATTTCTTCTTTTTTCTGACTGAGATATTTCTAATAATTTATCTTTCTTCTCATGAATCCATTGTTAAAGCTTTCCACTGTATTTTTTTTTAATTTGGCATACTGAATTCTTAATTTCTAATATTTCAGTTTGATTTTTCTTGAAAACTTTAATTTCATGGGAACATTTTTCCTCCGTGTATGGATTTCTTTAACTTGTGAATTTGCTTCTCATGGCTTCTGAGTAATCCTACAATCAATCCTTTGAATTCCTTTTCAGGCATTTCATAAATCTCTTTGTCTTCACATTGTAATATTGAAGTGTTATTGTGTTTCTTCAGGGGAGTAATAGTGTCTTCCTTATTCTTGTTTCTTGAATTTCTGCATTTATTTTTAGGCATTTGTGGAAATACTTGTTTCTGTTATCCACTGATCGATTTTATCTTTGAATTATGCCTCTGTGGCTTAGTGGAGTGTCTGTTCCTTCAGTGAATACCCTGAGGCATGTGCTGGTTGTCACCAGGGAGCTCTAGTCAGTGCTCCAGGATGGGGCAAGTATCCAAGGTGACACCCAAGTTGAGTGTGGTAGATCTCTTCTGTTGTCAGCAGGTGAGAGTGTGAACACTCCTGCTAATATAATCACTCTCACTTCCTCTTGTCCAAGGTGATCAATGCCCAGGTTTAGCCCATAATAGGTGCAAAATTCACATGTGCAGCTGCATGAACTGTATAAAGGATCTATGCAGTCCTCAGTGTGACCACAAATCCTTCTGCAATGACCCACCCTAGAGAATCAGGGAGCTCTGAGCCTCTAATGTCAGACATAGTGATTATCTGGGGACCCAGCTAAACCCTGTTCTCTATCATGCAGACACAGAGTTCCTACAGTCTCAGCAGAGAGTTTCCATAGTCCCAGTATGCAGAAGATCTGCTCTGCCCCGCCAGCCTGTCCTGACCACAGAGAGAGCAGAGACATTCCCAGAGCCAACTGCCTGTGGGTGCTCCACCTTGGCTGTTTGAACCCTGCATCCTGTGATATGTTGAAAGGCTAGGGACACCTCACAGTTCTATATGGGTACCCAACTCCCATCCACCCTCCCAGCCAGACTCAAAGTCAGTGGGGAACTTGGATTTTTCCCTCTGGTAAAATTCCCAGATCACATGCAGGCACAAGCACTGCCACAGATGCTACTGGTGTCAAAATGACACCTTCTCCCCGTTGGATGCCAGGCACACTCATGGGGGAATGGGAAGAAATAAATGTGCTTTTTTTCTGCTGGGTTAGGCAGGTAGCCTGCCCCTGACTAGAAATCCAGTCCAGACTTAAATAAGAGCGGTATGGGTTGCTGCAGTCTGCTCTCACCTTGCTCTCCAAAGCTGGTGTATCTTTCAGCATTCGGCTACAGGGATCATATGGTGTTCCCACACTTGATGCTGTGTGTCCATACCTTTCATACTGATGCATGGTGTCTGCCTTGCTTCTGTAGAATTTTCACTGCAGATTTCTCTACAACTCTCCTCTGGGAATGCATTTCCTCCAATGTTTTCCTGCTATTGCACCCTTGCCTAAAGCAGTACATCTTTTCCATATTTAGCCTCCTTGGAATCCTTATATTTCCCCCCAAATTTGGCAACCATTAGGCCACTATTTTTTCAACTATGCCTTATATCCCATTCTGTCTTACCTGTCTCTATGGGACACCCATTTTCCCTATGTTGATGTACCTGATATTGTCCCACAAGTTTCTAAAACTCTGATCATTTTACTTTTTACTCTTTTTGATGTTCAGGGTGTGTGATCTCAAGTGATCTGTTTTTATATTTGCTCATTCTGTCTTCTGCAAGTTCAAATCTGCTATAGAGCATCAGGTTATGCTTTTTAAAAGATTTATTTGTTTATTTGAAAGTCAGAGTTACACAGAGAGATAAAGAGAGGCAGAGAGAGAGGTCTTCGATCTGCTGGTTCATTCCCAATTGGCCAAAATGGCTAGAGCTGCGCCAGTAAGAAACCAGGAGCCAGGAACTTCTTCCATGTCGTTCACGCAGATGCAATGACAAAGAACTTTGGCCACCTTCTACTGTTTTCCCAGGCCATAGCAGAGAGCTTGACCAGAAATGGAGCAGCCAGGAATCGAACCAGTACACATATGAGATTCCGGCAATGTAGGCAGTGGCTTTTCCCACTACTCCACAGTGCTGGCCCCATCCAATTATGTTTTCAATTTAATTACTATACATTCAAATTCAGAATTTCTATTTAATATCATTTTATAATTTCTGTGCCTTTATTGAAATTATCTATTAATGAGATATCAGTTTTTCTTTAGATCTTTTTTTTAACTTTTATTTAGTAAATATACATTTCCAAAGTACAGTTTATGGATTACAATGGCTTTTTCACCCCATAAATTCCCTCCCACCCGCAACCCTCCCATCTCCTGAACCCTCTCCCATTCCATTCACATCAAGATTCATTTTCAATTATCTTTATATACAGAAGATCAATTTAGTATATATTAAGTAAAGATTTCATCAGTTTGCACCCACACAGAACATAAAGTGGAAAATACTATTTGAGTACTAGTTATAGCATTAATTCACACTGGAAAACACATTAAGGACAGAGATCCCACATGAGGAGTAAGTACACAGTGACTCCTGTTGTTGACTTAACAATTTGACACTCTTGTTTACGGCGTCAGCAATCTCCCTAGGCTCTAGTCATGAGTTTCCAAGGCTATGGAAGCCTCTTGAGTTTGCTGACTTTGATCTTATTTAGACAAGGTCATAGTCAAAGTGGAAGTTCTCTCCTCCCTTCAGAGAAAGGTACCTCCTTCTTTGATGACCCGTTCTTTCTACTGGGATCTCACTCGCAGAGATCATTCATTTAGGTCCTCCATTTTTTTTGCCAGGGTGTCCTGGCTTTCCATGCCTAAAATACTCTCATGGGCTCTTCAGCCAGATCCGAGTGCCTTAAGAGCTGATTCTAGGGCAGAGTGCTGTTTAGGACATCTGCCATTCTATGTGTCTGCTGTGTATCCCGCTTCCCATGTTGGATCATTCTCTCCCTTTTTTATTCTATCAGTTAGTATTTGTAGGCACTAGTCTTGTTTGTGTGACCCCTTTGACTCTTAGACCTATCATTATGATCAACTGTGAACTGAAATTGATCACTTGGACTAGTGAGATGGCATTGGTTCATGCCACCTTGATGGGACTGTATTGGAATCCCCTGGCACATTTCTAACTCCACGATTTGGGCAAGTCATTTGAGCATGTCCCAAACTGTACATCTCCTCCCTCTCTTATTCCCACTCTTATATTTAGCATGGATCACTTTTCAGTTAAATTTAACACCTAAGAATAATTGTGTGTTAGTTAAAGGGTTCAACCGATAGTATTAAGTAGAACAAAAAAATACTAAAAGGGATGAAGTATTAAATTGTACATCAACAGTCAGGACAAGTGCTAATCAAGTCACTGTTTCTCATAGTGTCCTCCCTTTCACTTCAACAGGTTCCCTTTTTGGTGCTTGGTTAGTTGTCACCGATCAGGGTGAACATATGATATTTGTCCCCTTGGGACTTGCTTAATTCACTCAGCATGATGATTTCCAGATTCCTCCATTTTGTTGCAAATGACTGGATTTCATTGTTTTTGACTGCTGTATAATATTCTGTAGAGTACATGTCCCATAATTTCTTTATCCAGTCTACTGTTGATGGGCATTTGGGTTGGTTCCAGGTCTTAGCTATTGTGAATTGAGCTGCAATAAACATTAACGTGCAGGCAGCTTTTTTGTTTGCCAATTTCATTTCCTTTGGGTAAATTCCAAGGAGTGGGATGGCTGGGTTGTATGGTAGGGCTAGATTCAGGTTTCTGAGGAATCTCAAGACTGACTTCCATAGTGGCTTTATCATTTTGAATTCCCACCAACAGTGGGTTAGTGTCCCTTTTTCCCCACATCCTTGCCAGCATCTGTTGTTGGTAGATTTCTGCATGTGAGCCATTCTAACCGGGGTGAGGTGAAACCTCATTGTGGTTTTGATTTGCATTTCCCTGATTGCTAATGATCCTGAACATTTTTTAATGTATCTAATGGCCATTTTGATTTCCTCTTTTGAAAATGTCTATTGAGGGCTGGTGCCGCTGTTCAACAGGCTAATCCTCCACTTTGCGGTGCCAGCACCCCGGGTTCTAGTCCCGGTCTGGCCACCGGATTCTGTCCTGGTTGCCCCTCTTCTAGGCCAGCTCTCTGCTCTGGCCAGGGAGTGCAGTGGAGGATGGCCCAAGTGCTTGGGCCCTGCACCTCAAGGAATACCAGGAGAAGCACCTGGCTCCTGCCATCAGATCAGCGCGGTGCACCAGCCACAGCACGCCGGCTGCGGCGGCCATTGGAGGGTGAACCAACAGCAAAGGAAGACCTTTCTCTCTGTCTCTCTCTCTCACTGTCCACTCTGCCTGTCAAAAAAAAAAAAAAAAGAAGAAGTAAAAATGTCTATGGAGGTCCTTGGCCCATCTCTTAACTGGGTTGTTTGTTTTGATGTTGTGGAGTTTCTTGATCTCTTTGTAGATTCTGGTTATTAACCCTTTATCTGTTGCATAGTTTGCAAATAATTTTTCCCATTCTGTCGGTTGCCTCTACACTTTTCTGACTGTTTCTTTTGAAGTACAGAAACTTCTCAATTTGTTAATTTTGGCTTTGACTGCCTGTGCTTCTGGGGTCTTTTCCAAGAAGTCTTTGCCGATACCTATATCTTGCAGGGTTTTCCAATGTTCCCTAATAATTTGATGGTGTCGGGTCGTAGATTTAAGTCTTTAATCCATGTTGAGTGGATTTTTGTGTAAGGTGAAAGGTAGGGGTCTTGCTTCATGCTTCTGCATGTGGAAATCCAGTTTTCCCAGCACCATTTATTGAATAGACTGTCCTTGCTCCAGGAATTGGTTTTAGACCCTTGATCAAATATAAGTTGACTGTAGATGTTTGGGTTGATTCCTGGTGTTTCTATTTTGTTCCATTGGTCTATCCATCTGTTTCTGTACCAGGACCATGCTGTTTTGATTACAACTGCCCTGTAGTATGTCCTGAAATCTGGTATTGATATGCCTCTGGCTTTGTTTTTGTTGTACAAGATTTCTTTAGCTTTTCAAGGTCTCCTGTGTCTCCATATGAACTTCAGCATCATTTTTTCCAGATCTGAGAAGAATGTCTTTGGTATTTTGATTGGTATTGCATTGAATCTTTAAATTGCTTTTGGGAGAATGGACATTTTGATGATATTGATTCTTCCAATCCATCAGCATGGAAGATGTTTCCATATTTTGGTATCCTCTTCTATTTCTATCTTTAAGGTTTTGTGATTCTCATCGTAGAGTTCTTTAACTTACTTGTTCAAGTTTATTCCAAGGTATTTGATTGTTTTTGTAGCTATTGTGAATGGGATTGATCTTAGAAGTTCTTTCTCAGTCGTGGCATTGCCTGTGTATACAAAGGCTGTTTACTTTTTGGGCATTGATTTTATATCCTACTACTTTGCGAAACTCTTCTATAAGTTCCAATAGTCTCTTAATAGAGTTCTTTGGTTCCCCTCAATAAAGAATCATATCATCTGCAAAGAGGGATAGTTTGAGTTCTTTCTGCCCAATTTGTATCCCTTTAATTTCTTTTTCTTGCCTAATAGCTCTGGCTAACTCTTCCAGAACTATATTGAATAGCAGTGGTGAGAGTGGGCATCCCTGTCTGGTACCAGATCTCAGTGGAAATGCTTCCAACGTTTCCCCATTCAATAGGATGCTGGCCGTGGGTTTTTCATAGATTGCTTTGATTGTATTGAGGAATGTTCCTTCCATACCCAGTTTGCTTAGAGATTTCATCATGAAAGGGTGTTGTATTTTATCAAATGCTTTCTCTGCATCTATTGAGATAATCATATGGTTTTTCTCTGCAATCTGTTGATGTGGTGTATCACATTGATTGTTTTACGAACACTGAACCCTCCCTGCATACCAGGGATCTCACTTGGTCTGGGTTCTTTTCCTCATTTTTAACAGTTGCGATATGATTCATCAATAAAATTGTATCTACGAACTACATGATATCCTATTTCTTGAAATAAAAAAAAATTAAGTTATGAGTGCACTTCAGTGTAAAAAACTAAGATTCAATGATTTTTTAAATAACTGTTCACTTCAGAATAGTTTTAAATTTACAGAAATATTGTGAAGCAGTGCAAAGATTCCATATACCTAACAATCAGCTTCCTCTATTGTTAACATCTTATATGAGTATGATGTATTTATCACAATCTATAAAGCACACCCAGCTTCCCCTATTATTACCCTCCCATGTTAATACAATATGCCACAATTAATGAACCACATCCTGCTTCCTGTATTTTTTAATCCAAGCTTCCTCTATGTCTTCCACCCCTTCTAGCCTCTAGACATCAAATTCTATGTTCAGATTGAGGGTTTTTTAAGTTCCCATATATGAGGGAGAACATGTGGTATTTGTCTTTCTATGTCTGGCTTAATTCACTTAACATGATGTTCTTCAGTTCCATCTATTTTGTGAAATGACAAGATTTCATTATTTTTAATGGCTAAATAGTATTCCACTGTGTATATATACCACATTTTCTTTTTTTTTTTTTAACTTTTATTTAATGCATATAAATTTCCAAAGTACGACTTATGGATTACAATGGCTTCCCCCCCATACCGTCCCTCCCACCCACAACCCTCCCCTTTCCCACTCCCTCTCCCCTTCCATTCACATCAAGATTCATTTTCGATTATCTTAATATACAGAAGATCAGCTTAGTATACATTAAGTATGGATTTCAACAGTTTGCTCCCACACAGAAACATAAAGTGAAAAATAATAGATGATTTTTTTAAATGATGATGAAATCAGAGCAGACCTATTGTCATGTTTAATCCCAGTGAGAGTCAAGTTGGGAATTGATAATTTCTTTTTTTTTTTTTATAGAGGATCAGTTTAGTATGCATTAAGTAAGGATTTCAACAGTTTTCACCCCCATAGAAACACAAAGTGAGATATATTGTTTGAGTACTCGTTATAGCATTAAATCTCAATGTACAGCACATTAAGGATAGAGATCCTACATGAGGAGTAAGTGCACAGTGACTCCTGTTGTTGACTTTACCAATTGACACTCCTGTCTATGGCATCAGTAATCTCCCTATGCTCCAGTCATGAGTTTCCAAGGCTATGGAAGCCCTTTATCCATCCCTCTGAGGATGGGGATCTTTGTTTATTCCTTATCTTGGCTATTGTGAACAGTATTGTAATACACATGGTAGAGTAAGTTCTCTTTGATACAATGATTCTATGGTTTTTGGATATGTATCTAGTAGTGGGATTGCTGGTTCATATGGATAGTCTGGTTTCAGCTTTTAAGGAATTCTCCATACTATTTTCCATAGTGACTGCACTAGTTTACATTCCCATCAATTGTGTATAAGAGTTCCCCTTCCTCATCCTCACTAGCATTCATTACTTTCTTTCTTTTTTTATGATAGCCATTATAACAAGGTGAGGTGATATCTCATTGTGGTTTTGATTTGCATTTCCCTGGTGATTAGTGATATTAAACATTTTTCATCTATTTGTTGACCATTTATACTTCTTTTGAGAAATGTTTATTCAGATGCTTTGCCTATTTCTTAGCTGGATTGGTTATTTTATTGTTGTTGAATTTTTTGAGTACCTTATTGTGGGGAGCAACTCGGACTAGACTAAGTTACTGGAATTAAGACTTATTCTATGCATCTGCTCTCCCACAATATGGCGCTGGGAGAGGAGTAAAAACAACATTTACACAGATGCCTCCAGTTCAACCAGTAACCTGCAGGAGCTGATCCCGCTCCTGATTGGAGGAGAGCAGCGTACTCGGTGTGTGGGTAGCAGAGTTGGGATTGGTGGAAGAGGACTATAAAGGAGGAGAGAGACAACATGCACCAGGAACATCTAAAGGGAACACCTGAGGAACATCTGAGCAGCCCCCGAGAGAGCTGGCTGGCGGTGTGCCGCTCCCCCGCGGAAGTGGGGAAAGTGGCAGGGGGCACCGCCCTTCCACAGAGGTGGAAGGATCGGTAGCCAACCCGGGAAGAACGAGCAGCAAACCCGGGAAGGGCCAAGCAGACAAAAGAACAGCGCAGGGTCCTGTGTCGTTCCTCCACGAAGAGGGGGAGCGACACCTTATAGAATCTAGATATCAACCATTTGCCAGATAAGTAGCTTGCAAATACTTTTTCCAATCTGTCAGATATTTCTTCACTTATTGTTTCCTTCGTTGTATCACTATATGCTTATGAGTTTAATATAATCCCATTTGTCTAGTTTTGCTTTTGTTGCCTGTGCTTTTGGAATTTTATCCAAGAAATCATTGCTTATACCAACAACATGAAGTGTCTCCCCTGTATATTTTTCTAATGATTTTATAGTTACATGCCTTTAATTTAGGACTTTGATCCATATTGAGTTGGTTTTTGTACATGGTGAGAGGTGAGGATCCAATATCATTATTCTATATATGTATATCCAGTTTTGCCAGCATCACTCATTGAAAAGACAATCTTTTCTCAAATGTATCTTTTTAGTGCCTTTGTCAAAAATCACTTGGCTCTATGTATAAGGATTAATTCCTGGGCTCTTTATTCTGTTCCATTGATGCATGTGTCAATTTTTATGCCAGTACCATGCTGCTTTAATTATGATAGCTTTGTAGTATGCTTTGAAATAAAGTACTGTTATGCTTCCATCTTGATGTTTCCCTTCCTTCCTTCCTTCCTTCCTTCCTTTACTTTCCTTTCTTTTCCTTTTCCTTTTCCTTTTCCTTTTTTTCCTCAGGATTGCTTTGGCTATTCTGGGTCTATTTTATTTCCATATAAATTTTAGGATTTTTTTTTATAATTCTATAAAAAATGTCATTGGTAATTTGATAGGTATTGCATTGAATGTGTAGATTGCTTTAGATGTATGTCCATTTTAAAGATATTAATTCTCCAATCCATAAACAAGATTCTCTCCATTATTTTGTGTCTTTGATGATATCTTACATCAGTGTTGTATAATTTTCATTGTATAGATGGTTCATTTATTTGGATAAATTTATTGCTAAATATTTAATTTTTAGCTATTGGGAATGAGATTTCTTTCTTGATTTCTCTTTCAACAAGGTCATTATTCATGCATAAAAATCTACTGCTTTTGTTTTGTTGATTTGGTATCCTGCAAGTTTGCTGAATTGAATTTGTCAGTTGTGACAGCATTTTGGTGGAGAATTTAGGTTCTGTGATATTGGATATAATGTCCCCTTTTTCATCTCCAATTCTATTTATTTGACATTTTTGTTAATTAGTTTTCAACAGATTCAATGTAATTCATAGATGCAATTCTAAGAATATCATGATAATGCCTTCCTCCTTCCCACTCTCTCCCTCCCACCCTCCTTCCATCTCCCTTTCTTTCTTTTTATAGTTTTTGAAATAACATCCTTTAAATTTACATTACAGTAAAAAGGCTTAATGCTTCACCAAGATAAGAAGTTTAACAAGTAAAAAGTGAAAAGATACTAGTTATTGGGAATGTAGACAATGACTATAAACAATAATTGAATGGAAAAATGACCCTTTCATCCATAAACAGTAATTTTTTTTCCTTTTGCTTATCTGGCTAAAGATTTGTCTATTTTGTTTATCTTTTCAAAAATCAACTCTTCATTTTGTTGCTCACTTGTTTTTGTTTTTTTTTTTTTTTTTTAGTTTATGTCATTTCTGTTATGATTCTTATTATGCCTCTCCTGATAATTTGGAAGTTTTGTTTGTTCTACCTGATATATCATCAGGTGTATTATTTGAGATCTTATTTTTTTAAATGTAAGTACCAATTTCAATAATCCTCCCTCTTAATACTACTTTTGCTGATTCCC